>NC_091823.1:23154374-23386874 GCF_038994185.2 Dermacentor albipictus
AGCCATGGCAATTTACTAAAGAAGAAAAAGAAAAGCTACATTTTGCGAATAACAGCAAACAACCGTTACTTTGACATCGGAACGGTTGAGATACCTTGAGGCTTAGGCGTGACAATAAATTGCAGTCGCGTGCCAACTGCGTGAACAATTTAATATAAGCGTGTACCGCAGTGTCCTGGCGGGTTCCGCACCTTACGTTGGGCGTAATACATGCTCTTTGTATAGCTATTTATATAGGCACTGTATAATTCTAAAGGAATATAAAATATGGCGGTACAAGGGCAGCCCAGTGAACTCTGAGAAATATGGCTTGGAGTTATGGTGAAAGCAGTAAGTGGCGGCAGTCTTTGAAGGCCAGGACGGTCTTACGTAAACGAGACATTAATTCATAAAATGGGTATAGAAACATTTCGCCCTTTCGTTGCGTCACTGAAGATGAATGACGCGACTAGGCGTTTTCTTAAAAAATTGAAAACATTCGGAAGCACGAGAACGAAAACAACAGATAAAGGCATCGTCGTGCACTTTAAGTAATGCCAAGCCCTTTCAAACGCAATGACTTCCAATGCCAGTCGTCTCTATATTCGGTGACGGAAAGCGGCAAAAATCGAATTGAGAGCACCTGATTGTTTATGATGGATTTAGAAATTTTTCGTTTCTATAAAGGCCGATCTCTCTCTCTCTCTCTCTCTCTCTCTCACACACACACACACACACACACACACACACACACACACACACACACACACACACACGCACACGCACACGCACACACGCACACACACACACACACACACACACACACACACACACACACACACACACACACACACACACACACACACACACACACACGCACACGCACGCACACACAGCGGAGAAAGCGGAGGAGGGGGCGTGGCGAAATGGCGTCTGAGTACCACGCGTCACCTGGGTGGTCGTTGCAACATATTTCTTGAAAATCATGACGGGGTCTCAGGGTGGCCTCTGTTGGGGGCGAGTCCCTCGACCTAAGTGACGATTTTCAGTTGTTCGTTGTGATGTTCGACCGGCGGGGGCTGGCGATATTCGGGGAAGCGACCGACGGAAAGGCGCCACCTTGTCTGCTGCGACTACTCGCTTTGAAAGGACGGCAATGCGCCAGTCCCCAGCCCATCGGCGCCATCACGGCTGCGGCGGCGACTCGTTTTGTAAGGAGGACAATGCGCCGCGTCCCCAACGGAATGCCGCCGAGATGTCGAGACGCAGTCGGCGGAGCAAGTGATACGGACATCGGCACCGCGACTGCTTGGCGTGTTGACTAAAGAGCCCGGTGCAGTTTCGCCTACACCGGCCCCGCTCACCCTATACTTGTTTACTATACTGTACATGTTTTTTATTCTATACCACCATTATCGCGCGGAGTTTTGTTTGAAAGGTATACTCGCTTTTCATCGTCGCAACATTGCGAGCCACAAAAGCTGCAAAACAGTCGAACAGAACCGAGTCCACGACTACAGCGAGAAGAATCGTCTGCCCTGTTGGAAGTCGCTCAACCGCTGAACGGCTGCGAGGCGTAGAGTAACCGCTGTGTGATTTGAACCCTACTATACTTTCTCACGTCGACAACCTCTAATTATGATTTGTTTTCGACTCTTCATAAGGACACACATGCAAGAGGGTGAACAGCATGGCCAAAGGAAATCCCATAAAAAGAAACACCATTGCGAAACAACATATGCCCCGGACAGGCTACAATCATTTTAAGCATATTGGAACACATGCTGTGGGAGTGCAATGTAGTTATAGGAAGGATGGCAGTTGCTCCGCAGACCCTGTCGTCGAGGTGGGACGCCGTCCTGCGTAGCTCAGACCTCGGAATCCAGATGTGGGCATTCCAGCAAGCCCGTGAGGCGGCGTTCAGGCAGGGCATTGACGTTTCCCCGTGGGAGTCCTGAGCCCGGGTAGCGTTAAACCTTGCCGGACGTACAATAATGTTGTATCAATCCATCCATTTCAACAAAATTAATATCGACAGTGGGCATTTGTCTCCAATCTCTCGTAAAAACATTCCTCTCTCTTGGGCACACGCAGATCTTGATTTGCGGCCACGCATATATACTGAAGGCTGAGCGCGCGCATAGACATCCTTGTTTATTTATTTATTTAAATAAATAAGTGAGTGGGTGAATGGCATGGCCAAGGGGAATCGCATTAAAAAATGACCATTGCGAAATGACATGCCCCGAACAGGCTACAATCATTTTAGGCATATTGGATGAAAATTAATATCGACTGTGGGCATGTGTCTCCAATCTCTTGTAAAAACATTCCTGTCTCTTGGGCACCCGTAGATGTTGACTTGCGGCCACGCATATACTGAAGGCTGAGCGCGCGGATAGACATCATTGTTTAGAATTGTGTTGCGTGTTTTCACTGATATTTATTGAGCGGTTACTTTGATTCTGTCGAAATAATGAGAAAAATGAATGCGTAAGAAATAGAAGGCCAAAGTGAGGCCGCAGTTAAAGAGAAAGTTTGGATATTAAACAGACCGACAACTGGAACATCTCCTCTACTCTTTTTTATAAACTTTTTCAGATTACATTATAGCAGTATATCCCTTCCTGATAAATATTTCATATCTATCTAAATCACCAGTGCCGTTTTATTTCCTGATTCGCGTGCTTTTTTGTTTCGCTGGCTTTCTACGTTTGCTTAGTAAACGTTCAACTTCAGTTTAATTCGGCCTGCACGATCAGTTTTGTGCCTTTTAAGAAAGCATTAATGCTGCGAAAACCTCGAAGTTTGAAGATGCTGCCAATATTTATTTGTCAGGCTTCAACAGTGCTCGATTTTGGGGCACATTTTTATCTGAGTTACGTTGATGTACGCACAAATATGTATGTTGGTGTAATTTGGCAGTTTGAATACAGTTCCTATTGTAGCTTCAGTTTTGATTTTAATGGCGCAAGTTTCTCTGCACTTATGCACCTGAACCGTTCCACTATATTTACCTTGAGTGTTTTCATCGTAATACTTTTTTTATTCCACACATGCATTTCTAGATATTTCTTCATCCTCTGATACTGAGGGCCTATTCACATTTTGAGTGGTTTCAAGAGCGAAAAGAATTTAGCCAAATATGTAGAGCTCGTCCCAACCTTTTTCGAGAATATCGCTCAAGTTATTTTGCCGTTTTAGTAATGCTGGTCAGAACAAAACGTAACTTTCAATTGCAAATAGTTTACCCGCGCAGTATTTTTCCATGGAATCTTCAAATGCACGTATACAACTCCAAACAGGGTAACCTTTACTATGGGTGAACATTTCCATGTCATAGTATGCATCTATTTTAAGGGTTACTTGGTAACCTGTAGATGTGCAGCCTTTAATGTATGATATATACGGAATGATCTGCAACCCATAGAATTACTATACATGCTTTATATACCTTACAGGTTACAGTGAAACTGCGTAGTGACTCACGTACATTGTTTATAGTTTTCGGTGACTATTTTCATCGACTAGTCCCTGTGAGGAAGTTATCATTCGACGGTACAACAGGAAAAACTTTTATTCTGGAAAACACTGTTTAGAAATATATGAATGACAATGATAAGGACTCCAGAATGCAGCTTGCGAACATGAAACAATGGACAATACCTAATGCGAGTAGAAAGAACAAATAACATGGAATGCAAAATTACTGTATAACAGAAGGCAATTTTTAGAGAAGTAGACATTATTTTCTCGGACCTGACAGCTTTGTCACCAGTTTAAGCATTTAGGAAAATAAAGAAATTACTTTCCTTACAATTATGTGCGAGTTTATTTACAAAACAAGAATCCTACTAAAAGTATCCGCTTACACAGGCGAAGATAGTAATAGAAAATCCAAACTCCTTTGTTTTTAAAAAGATGACATTGTCGGGAACCATTCAGAGAAGTGTTATTTATCTCTAAACTGACGTGTTTGTGGCAATTTGCCTTGAAAAATAGGCTATTACTAAGTAAACATCAATAGTATAGTCGTCTATCTTTAAATAAGGCTCTGCGCTTGACATATTCATAATTTATTAAAAAAAAAACAGGCGTATAATGACAGGATAATCCAGAGGCCCATTTCAGCAGACCTTTTCTTAAGTAACCTTGTGTTCTTCAACAATGCTAAAAGTACTTCGAACGCTTACAAGTAGCTCCTGCATGTGCAACTTCACATTATAGTACAAACTTTAGTTAAAATCGTTTGAGAAAACGCCTAGGGGTACTCCAGGCTCTGAATGAAGTATACAAAGAGGCAGAGAATGAGGTCATGCTTCAGATCATTAGTAGAAAGTTGAATAACTTTGGCATGACTGCCTGCAAAAATGCAGATTCCTTTTGGGCTACAGTATTGAGACAGATATGTCGCAACTTCCTGGACCTCATTTTCCAGCTGATCATAGAAATACTTGAGAGATTAGGCGTAACCTAATTTTACTTCGGACGTCATTCGAATATGGCGGAGAAAAACGTTGATTTCGAATGCGGAAATAGCAATTCTGAGTTATTTCGTAGCGTGTGCGCGTCTTGCTTTCATTTCAGTAGTCTGAAATTGTACTTGTTGCCAATTGCTGAAAATTCACTTTTTGCATGGTGCCAGTTAAGCTTTTTAGGGTTTGGACATTCGAACAAATCTTCTGGTTCTTATGGTAGATTCTAGCGGTCGCCTTCGTGCGCCCTAGATCGCTCTCGGGGTGTGATTTACACTGGGCTTGTTTAAATCGAGTGCTCGGAACACATTCGTCTGGTTCATTCAGAGCGCCGCGCTTCAGCTCGAAGTGCTTAGAAGCGCTCTCACCTTCGAGCTGAGGTGGACAAAATATACCGATCACGTTGCTTGTCTGATTGATCTGGGAACAGCTGAACATTCGACTGGGCCAGGCTTTCTCTGGACCCAATATCGAGAAGGCTACACATCGCCGCAAATCGAGTTTGAGCGGGACAGGAACCTGTCGCATGTGCCGTTACTTTCTGAAGTTATGCCCCCTGTTGACGCAGCTATACCGCTAGCCCGCGCTTGCGTTTGACCACCTTTGGGTATATAAATTGGGTGGTGAGAAGTTCAGGTATGATACTATTATGGAGTAAGGAATTTATGGGAGGCTCCTGCGTTACTCCTATTCCTCAACCAACTTCAACAGCTTGATATGGCGTCCGGTAAATAACACATCGATTTCCGAGAAGTTGTAAACAACGATGTATTAACCATTTGTCGGATGGTCGCTAACTCGCTGAGGAAACGGACTAACAAACTAACAAAGTAACGAAGTAAAGAACAAAAGCCGTTCTTAATGTCAACAGATGTTTTCGACAGGCCGTTTTCACATGCGATACTAATTTTCCTTATATTGCATTTATGTTCTTTTCGCGCTGTAACGTCTGTTGTTTATGCATGCGGGTGCAGTGGCAACATTCTTAAAGCCTCTTTGTTCGGTAATAGTGGCAATGCCCGGATGTTCTAAGTATATTTCTCAGAATGAAGACTGACTGCTGTTCGACTGGTTTGGCCCAATGAATATGTAGAGCGTTGGAGTTAGTGGCACATACCCACTTTGGAGGATTGGCCACTTACTCTTTCCTTAACGTACAAGAGTAAAATGTCTTCTTTTTAGCGCATGAAGCGCATGCGTACGAAGCGTGGGGCCGAATGTTAATGCTGTACTGAAAATAATGACAACTTATTCCGGTAGCGCACATTGATTGAATAAATAACGTGTTCACATTATTGGCGCTAGAGTTATCAACGCTCCTTTGAAATTGAGACGATGAGGCTGTACTTTTTCGAAAAGGACTCAATGGTTCCGCCAAGGTGGGACACTGCAGCGCTGTTTTGTTTCTGCTTCGGTGCTTCTATGTCAGTGCTTCCCTTCCATTCTGCACAGAGTCCCAAACATGCCATTAAATGATATCTAGGCTAACCCAAAAAGTTTGCAGCGTTTTATGCTTTATTAAGGTCTATTGTTCTCGCAAACGCTGGTGAAATGAAAGGCCTTCAGGAAATTTCGGTCTAACCAAGTCCCTTACGACCACCCGTTCAGGGACTCGGTACACTCGTACAAAACACGACCATTAATAAAAGCTAAGGTGATTCGCTGTCTATTTACTTGTCCCATCTTCTGCGTGACCGCGACCTCAGTAAGCCCACCAGCGGCCACTAGAGTGCTTAACAAGTGATGCGCGCCGAACGGTGGGTCTGCCAACTCTTTGTCAAGCCGAGACGACCTCCCTGTGCTCTCCTGTGGATGAACCTGGCTCACTTCCTGTGGGCGACTGAACCCTCATTACGTCCGAGCTTCTCAGAGGAGCTCCCCGCGGACTAGCTGTATTGCGCTTTTTTTGTACTCTTTTCATGCCATGTTTTCTTTCTCACGTACCTCTTCCTCAGCACGCTCTACTGAGCATACTTCTCTGACTTAGTGTACTAATCACTATGGCCTGGGCACGCTTGTTACGTTTATCCATACCACCCGCTGAATCTTACTCACTCTTTCGTCACAGGAGGTACTCTGCCCAGAGTGTAGTAGAGAACCCCTCAAGCTAATCATCTGATATGACACGCGAACTCTATTTACTTGGGAAGAAAAAAAGAGAAAAATCTGAAGAAAAGAAAATAGTAGGGATGTTAACGGATGATTATAATGCAACCGTGCACAACTGAAACGCAAATGGAAACGGGAGATTTCAGGCAACTAAGCATTTGAAGCGGTACTGAATTTCCGTTGTAATAGGTATGAAAACAGCGGAATAGCGCATATGTATACAGTTTTTAAAGCTTACAGAACAAATTTGTTATTGTTTTAGCAATGGCGATGGTGGACGAAAACTTGACACTTCGTAACCATGAAATGCCGAAATAAGGATTTGCGTGGCACTCCTGCTTTGCGCATATGTAATCATAGCATGTTTGAACATCTCCAGGAAAGCTGTACTGAAACCAAGACTATCCTGACGCTTTGCAGTGCAGGAGAAGTAATCAGAAACTCTGCATCAGAGTGATCGACGTAGTCTTTAGTTCCAATTTACGAACCTAATGCTTGATCGCTTTAGCAAAATCTGTGAAATACTGATAGTGGGCGCATCTAACTTATGAATTTTGTAAAAATACTGGCTTACATGACTTTTTAGTGTACGCTGACGTGCCTCTTTGTTACTTCAACAACAACAACAACAACAACAACAACAACAACAACAACAACAACAACAACAACAACAACAACAACAACAACAACAACAACAACAACAACAACAACAACAACAACAACAACAACAACAACAACAACAACAAGAACAAGAACAAGAAGAACAAGAACAAGAAGAACAAGAAGAACAAGAACAACAAGAACAAGAACAAGAAGAACAAGAACAAGAACAAGAAGAACAAGAACAAGAAGAACAAGAACAAGAACAAGAACAAGAACAAGAAGAACAAGAACAAGAACAACAAGAACAACAAGAACAAGAACAACAAGAACAAGAACAACAAGAACAACAAGAACAAGAACAACAAGAACAACAAGAACAAGAACAACAAGAACAACAAGAACAAGAACAACAAGAACAACAAGAACAAGAACAACAAGAACAGGAACAACAAGAACAACAACAACAACAACAGTAACAACAACAGTAACAACAACAACAACGACGACGACAACAACAGTAACAACAACAACGACGACGACGACGACGACGACGACAACAACAACGACAATAACAACGACGACGACGACAAGGAGAACATGGACATTGTTCAATGAAACAGTCGGTATTTTTGCTTACCTTGTTCGTTAAATATAAACTCTTAAGTATAAATTCGTAAAGGGAGCGAAGTAGTGCCAACAGAGCTTGACGGCTTGTGACTGTTCGAAATATGCAGACGCTGACGTTGAACTCGTAGAACCAAACGCGTGTTGCGCCTTTGGCGTGTCTTCCTCCTCTTCGTATTCTATTCCCAGAACTGGGCACGAAAGTGTGGATAATTTTTTCGTCGCTAATAAGTTTTCACCGCTCCCTTCACTGCGAGGGGTGCATAGCCACGACGCCATTTCTGTTTTTTTTTAACGAAATGCTAATTTTAGTGCGAAGGGAAAGCCGTTTCACCACAATGACGCGATGACCAAGTTGCCGTCACGGTTAACGCCCATCAATGCGTGACATGCCCCTCCAGGCGCAGAATAGTTGCCGGCAGCTGTTCGGCACCATTTAGCAGCGATGCCGACTATGATTCTTTAGTCTTGAGGTCAATGCGCGCTTATCACGCACGTTCTCTGGCTTCCCTAATAGTTCATCAGAAGTTGCTCCTCTATGCTTACTATCACGTATTGTCTGGCTTGGTGGAATCATGTCAGTGAAGTGGCGTAATGGCGCACTACACAGTGGAGTATGGAAAATGATTGCCCCCTTCCATGAAAAAACGCCGCCTCTGATAACTGCAGTGTTTCCTGTAAAAAAGGCAGGATGGATGCCTGGCTTTGATGCTTGGTTATCATAAATGCTCTTTGACTCGGCGCTCTACGCACACTTCGTTCAGTGGAAGGCATGGTGGCACTTTCAGTCAGAATTAGTGAATACCACATAGCTGACTGAAAGTTGGTTGCAAGTCTGATAAAAGTGCTACACTCAGGTCTTACGATCCTTGTACGAACACACGAGCTCAAAGAAGCTTTACACTGAGGGATGCGTTCGGAGGAAAAAATTTTCGCTTCTTGTAGCCTATATAATATCGTTGAGCTTACAACCCCCCCCCCCAACCTTCCTTTTCGAAAAGAAAAGAAAGAAAGGAAGCTTTGCTGCGTTGTTGACACTGCGGCAAGTTTCGTCGACTTTGCGCATTGCGAGACCTTTTCTCTGTTCCACACACACACACACAAAAAATCATGTCGATGATGAAAGTGCTACAGTGACGTCACGCATGATGGTGAGACTTGGTGTTATATATTTCTCTTGCTCTATAGTCGTGCGGCGCTTTTTATCAGGCGCTCCTTGTGCTAGACAGGTGGCAGCTAGATATACAAGGCAGCGACGCAGGGAGGCACGAAATACAATCTTGTAGCTACTACAGTCAGATGAAAAGGCGCGCTCGCATTCACTCGCTTTGAGTTTGCTCGTCCACTCTGCCCTGCGAAAAATGTGCAGCTACTTGTGGGCTGCAGGCGACCTCACCTAGTCAGAAATTCACAAAGCAGTTCGCGTCTGAGAGGGATACTTCGCTACCTCTTGAATACAGCACCTGTCAGCCACAAGATCCCACGTTGCGTAGCAGGGGCACTTAGAATGCCAACCGGAAACCACCCTTCTTACGCAAACAGGAGAGTGTACTTGGTCTTCGTTTGAATGACGCGGCTCCAGCTTCCGCGGTGCTGCAGGGATTTAGTGGGACACATTTAGAAAGGGGCCGGAACTAAACATTGCGCGCCAGCGAGTCCCCAACCTTGTTTTCCATGTAGAGACACCAATATCTTAGAAAAGGAACGGCTCTTGCACTCAGCGGGTAAATATTGAGAGTGGCTTTGCTCTACAGACCGGAAAAAAATTATGCGCTTTCTTCTTGGTCACGTGTGTCCGGCTTTTTTGATGTTGTGCAGCACGTGGATGAAAGAGGAGGGAAAAAGGTTGCCAGGCATCGGTATCAAAGCGCTACACTATACTGTGCTGGGGGATCGAAACCCGAAACCAACACAGCTCAGTCACCTGCTGCTGAGCAGCGCATATGAATATGAGATGAAAGACATTTGCCTCTAGCTGATCTCGATTTCCAAGGGATTTTTATTCGTAAACGCTGTATAGCAATTTAACATGGATGTACTGATGCTCCCAACAGGATTCCATTGCTGAGAAAGCCAACACATTTATTATTTTTATTTGTTTGTTTGTTTGTTTATTGCTAATGCAAGTTTGAAGAGCGGTGCGCGTTTACGGTGAGGGCGGTGCAAAGACAGCTGCTATGTCTCCGCTGAAAATCCTGGTTCTTCGATACATTAGAGTACGTCGACCGTACGTTTCGCTTTTCTACTCTTGTGTGGCCTATTCCTGACCTGATATACATTGCAGATATATTTTTGGCTTGCGTGTATTAGGATCCTGGCCAGTGCACAGTGTATGTTTGTCTGATAGTCACTGAGTGTATTGCATTTGCTCCTGAAGTAAAGATGGCGTCAGATACTTTTTTACCTGCAACGTACAGCCATATCTGTTCTCGTTTTCCCTTACGAGAACTGAACGAAATAATAAAGCCTTGATTTGTAGAAAGAATGAGTATACGGCCTGAATAGTGTATGGGGATTGTGGAACTGAATTAGGAGGCAGTTGCACTATATGTGTTGAGGTCCCGTCATGTCGATCCGATGAGGTCGGTAAATTGGATGCAAAGGATAGGAGCAAAATACTCCATTGAGACTTATAACTAAGGCAACAAATAAATTAGGAGGCAAAATCTGTAGGATAACACAAAGGACAGTGCCTTGCTTTTTGAGGCCCTAGCTGGTTACCCCGAGGACAAAAACATTCCGGAGCAAATATTTACGACCGGACGAGGCACGTATCTAACTGCGTGAAAAATACGGAGACAATTCAGTACGGGGTAATGGAAGGCCAAAATATTCATTGAGTAAGATCCGCAGGGAAAGTCCATCTGAAACTTTCAGAAGAGCTGGAATTCAAAGCGGGGGTGAAGCAATACCATGGCAGCAATCGAGATATGTAATAGACTTTAGAGTATATTGATATCAAAAATGCAGGGAGGAGATTAATAGAGTGGGAGTCGCTACACGTATAGGTAACTGTACAAATTAGAGATAGAGGTTTTAGTACAGATTAAAACATTTTAAGGAGAGACAGGCAAAGCGCAAGCACGCTGGGCGACTATTTGTCAACGCCCCATTTCGAAGGGGATCCATCATCATGATCGGTGACGTCAGCTGGGGGAGCTGTCCTTTTCGTTTGCTACACTCCTCGAGGGACAACTGAATTTCCATTCATTTGTTTCTGCTTCGAGAGACAGCGAACGAGGGAAAGGTTTCCTCCCGGACTGTCCGCGTGTTCGCGTAGTATGGCACTCTCTAACACTCTCTCTAGATACTGCCTGTATCTTTTCAGAGTGAGAATTTTATATATGTCAGCATTGTGAAGGAAACAAACGATATATTTTTTCTCTGCCCCTTCCGTAAAACCCCAGCCGTCGCGGTCGGGGACACGATCTCTTGATTTAGTCGCAAAATATCGGGCCGGACAAAACATACTAGGGTCAACGCAGCCTCGCTCATCCACTAAACCGCAGTGTAGCTGAATGCAAATTTTACATTTTGCCCATAGTTCCACTCCTTCGATTCTGCACAATATAAAGCTATCATTGAATGCAAAAAAAATGTTTTTTTACTGAGAAGCGGCTACTCTTTCACCGTAGTCGCACCAGGCTTTGTCATATTTAGCAATCGTCAAGCACGGTTTGCAGTGCTTCCTTAGAAGGTATCTCGTGGTCATTTTTCAATGCGAGAACTAAATGCCGTTTGTGCTTAGCATGACAGGACTATTTCTTTCGAATGTACTTCTACAGTACAAGAAACTAATCACAAAATATCACTCTCCTAACGCAACTGTTGAAAACATTCTATTCATAAAAAATAAAAAAAAGAGAAAAAAATAACGCACTGGAGAGCATGTCGACTCATCCGTGGTACGCACAATTTTCGCGCGGTCTGTGTGCACTTCCTCGCCTCTCCTTGTCTGTCTAGAGCGTCAGTTACTTATTCTGCCAACAATCGTGAAATTCTCTTCTCGATTCCAGCGCTTTTGTTTCAAAATAAACACGATATGCTTACGGAGAAACGTGTCTAAATAATGTGTGGCCGTCGGCATCGCCTGTTTTTATTGTACGATAGCTCTAACTTTTGTCGTTCGACAAATCTCGCCCGCGAACTGAGTGCGCTGTGCGAGGAAGGAGCAATGAAATAACTCTGCGTCAAAAGTCTGGTATCCATTGTATTCCTCCTTTATGACATGAGCGCCGAACTGACTAACTTGTAGGAGCCAAGCGGAGATTATGCCTAGATGCATGGGGGAAATCATTGAAGTTTAATTTTCCAAGGCATGTCAACACTGTGGTACATTCCTACGTAACTTCGCCTACTTTGTCCATGATTTTTTGCTCGCCCTTCTACTGGAGGATGCATACATTTGAAAACAGCCAAAAACTTGACACCGAGCGATCGTCCGCACGCATTGAAATGTAAACGGCAGAGCTAAGCTGTGGTTTGCTCCATTTTCTCTGCTATATCGAAGCGTTGTGATTGCTATGTGATTGCTATAAAGCGGATAATCTCGCTATTGTGCGTTAACTACTATCAGGTTAATATGGGACCTGACACTCAGCCAGAATGCTTTCACGCTTTCTTAGTTTAGTGCTTCTTTGAAGCGATAAGTCTACAGTCGGATATAGCTTTAGAAAAAAGGGGAGGTCTTGCCCAGATGACGGAAGCGCGACAGCCGATTGCCTCCGCGACTAAAATAGTCCCGCTCGAGAAATCGTACTCCTGTAACGCCTAATTCTCGGTATAAATAAAGACTTTTGTATTTTGATAACTGGTTTAGTAGAGCTCTCATGTGCTGCAGCACATGCCGGATCGCGAAAGAAAAATAACCCCGTGCCTTCTACAACGCTCTTCAGCTTCATTGCAAGTGACAAAAGTAGAAAGAACAGCTCTGCAAGGCTTTTGCGTTTGTTCACATGTACACGGCGTATCTACTACTCGTTTTCCAAGCTTAAAATGAATCAGTTGCTATTGAAAAAGTACGTATATAAGACAATGCATTTATCGCAACCATTACAAACCTGGGGCGAGAATACGGTCGAGGTGGGAAGATATAGAAATGCTTCATTCGTCGTTTTAAATAAATACTCTTGGTTTTAAATAGCATAAGATTTATATTTTTTTGGTTTTGTGTTTTCACAATTTTACAGCACGCATTCTACAGCTTGCGCGTGCAGTGAGCACTGGTGGACAGCAATCAATCGACGGTGCTGCACAACGCTCGAACACCGTCGCTAGACGCTCGGCTATCTCACTGCTGACAATGATTGTTCACGCTAAGTTGACGGCGACAAATCTTTACGTTGAAGGCTCCTTCCGCTAATATTTTCTGTTGAGACACTCGCAGGTTTGTTTCATGCGCGCACACTTTTATGATTTCTCCTGAGAATTGTTTTGCTCCATCACTTCACCCCGTCCGACGAAAAACGCAGCGGCACAGTACACGAACACACCCGCCGCTAACAGTAGGCACCAGTCTTTGGAAAACTTTTCTGTCGTAACTTCACTCGGGAGCGAAAGAAAACAACATGGAACAAATACACAAGATGTTTATTCGTAGCGGTCGCCGCGGGATGTTGTTTTCAGGCAAAGCGTAGCGCAGCGCCAGCGATGCTCGCTGCAATGTTCCTTCGCCAGATCACGGCTCAGATTAAACGCACGCGGTACAAATGCCGCATCGTAAGCCCGCAGTAATATTTCCGGCATGATCGACCATCACAAACAGTTCTGGAATTCACTCTGACGAGGGGCTGAAGCACACAGCTGACGTGACCTCACCCAATTCGAAGCGCGGGCGGCCGTCTTCTCTGTCGGCGGAGTCACCGGCCATCCGGCTCATGACGTTAGTCCAGAGTGCGCGCCCATATTGGTGGATGATCGTGTGCCTCCGCCTCGGAGGAGTAAACGCCCCCTTTTTTCGAAAGTTGTATCCGATTATAGCGACATACCTTCTCAAATTTACTGTGTGCCGGCGGTTACCTAAGGTTTTCTTCACGCAGTGTAGCTGAAGGAATGCTTCTGGAGCCACGTTTTCAGCGTATGTCGTAAAATAACGTGGATGGGAATATCTACTCTCAATACCTAATATCCGCGTATATACGGTGGGATCATTTTTAAGTATAACAGAATTTAAAAAATCGCCTGTTGCCGCTAACATAATTCTTGTTTTCGACCTGGGTTATTCAGAGAGGCGGATGTTACTTGCACGAGAAATCGAAACACATATACAACTAAGTAAATAGATCACCGATTGACTTTCAAATTAAGTACTTTGTGGCACATACTTCAATTTACGAATTGTAGCCGGTGAGCTTCTACGACGTATCCACTTGTAATACATTTCGAGAATGACACCAGTTCGGCGATATGCATAATCAAACTTGCCGTAAAAATGCACTGCTCCAGTTACTTTAAATAAAACGTTTTTCGATGTATTGAATCGCAAAAGTAACTCGAACGCCCATGTATTTCGTCGCACAATTTGGTAGATGTCTCGAAATTGATGTCATCCTGGAAATTAATTTCAAGTGCTTACGTCTTGCAAACTCACCGGTGTCAGGATTGGGGGCTCAATCCCATCGTCCGTGGTCCTTTGCCAAGATTGGAGTACGGCATGAATTCGAAGGTAGCTGGCCCATGCCGTCGTCCAACTTATTTACGCTGAGATCGTTGATGAAGTGAAGAACTGTTTCTCATCGAGAACGAGGAAAAGGGTTTATTTACAGAAAATAAATCAGTCTAACATGACTGCTTGAGAAAAAGAGTATTAGTCCAACAGGACTGCATGAGAGAAGTGACTCAGTCTAACATGACTGCTCAAGAGAAGTGTCCTCAGCATTCGCACAACCACAGTTTTTATACACTCGATCCGCCGGTCCTACGACGCGGCGACTGTTCGTTTACTCATCACCAACTCGCCGCGGCTCTGCAGATCAGTTTACAGACACAAAGGCAACCGCGCTCTGATGCCCGACGACGGCGTTGGCGGGGTGCCGAAGCGTGAGACGCACCAAAATACGTTGTCCCCACGGCAGCTTGTCCATGCGTGTCAAATCAGCTCCGCGTTGGGGAACTCCGGAATCATTGTTCACACACGCCGAACTAGTCCCGTCACAATGTCGATGGGGCGGGTGGAAGGCGGCGGATTCCAGCGCAAAGGCCGCTTCTTTGAACGCCTCCCAGCTGCAGCGACGGAGAGGGAGAGGTGCGCGTCGTGTCGCCCTGTCGTAACTGTGTGGCAATCTTGTTTCGCAGCTCGCCATTCTTGACACCGGCTACAGTTCGTAAATTGCATTATGTGTCGTAAAGTAATTAATTCTTAAGTTAATTAGTAATTTCTTGCTAATTAGTGATATGTGTTCCGATTTCTCTTGCTAGTAATGTCCGCCCCTTCGAATAATCTAGCAGAAGAACATGGATTATTCAATATGCGACAGGTGATTTTAAGGAAATTCCGTAACACTTAAAAATTATCCCCCCGTAAAATTGCGGTGCCTCTATCGCACTGAGCACAGACGTGTCTGCTGATATGCTGTTCTTTCATTAAACGGAGCGATGTGTTAAAGCCAATAGATGCAGATGCCAGAGAACCACATAACAATGACCTTTTCAGTGAAGGTAACGAACAAAAAGCTGGTCCGGTCTTTGCGTGCTTCAACTGTAGAAGACGGATAAATGCGCAACCGTGGTGGTGCTACGCCTGTACTGACATAGACGTCGGTGGCGGCTTCATAGCAAGGCCATGGTAAGGTAATTTTGGTTATGTAATGTACATTTATTTATTTATTTATTTATTTTAATGCGAGGGTAAATGCCTCAGGGCATACAGGGGTATGGGATGGGGGTGAATAAGGATGATTAAATGAAGTCCAAGAGGAATCGATAATGTGGTCCCTGCGTCCAAGCAGTGTAATCGCTCGGATTATGGGGCGAAATTCCCGCTGCTGCGAGGTGCCGGAGCCTCGTCGGTTTCAGTGCAGGGAAAAGCCACAGCAGGTGGTGGATGTCGGCTTCAGCATTTCGCGACTTGCACAGTGGACACCCAGGGCGAGGATATAACGGGCGAAAGTGCGGCCACTTCCGAGTCACGGCAGGAGTGAGGGAAACCCCGACCCGGATCCTCCGGAGCGCAACCTCCTCTGCACGAGTAAGACCGCGGGGGAGGGTTACCGCACACGGAGGTATGAGAGCACGCGTGCGGCGCCGGAGGTGCTTCTTCCTTGTTAAAAGGAGGGTGGCATCATCTAGGTGAAAGAGCTCAGGCGGTGACGATGGAGAGATCGCTAGACGGGTCGTAGAATCCGCACGGCTTTGGAAACTTAGAAGGTCGCGTGGGATCCACTCGATATATATTGGCTGCGGGATGCGTGCCGCCAGAAGATGGATCTGTTGACATATTTACGGACTGCGACTGACGCGTTGCAGAAGCCGCGTCGCCAGGAGGGCATCAGTGCGGATGACGATGCGGGCCGTGGGGACCATGGGAAAGGCGGCCACAGAGCACAACGCTTCTCAAACAGCAAGGAGCTCAACACAAAAGCAGAAAGGGGGCTCTTGGATTTGAAACCGGGTCGTCTTATTAAGGGCAGGTGGGCAAGGGCAATAAATTGCAGTGGTCCTTTCACAGCCCTGAATGCTTGCATCAACGTAAAGCACGATGGAGTCAAGCGGCAGGTGGGTATCTTGAGCTATAATTCGGTCATGAAGTGACGACGGCGCGTGAGTTGGTGTCGGGCGACGTATATCAGTTGGCTTGTTATCGTTCAGCTGTACAAAACTCCAGGGAGGAAGAACTGGCGATGGTGGTGGTAGAAGGGAGTACGAGAAAGCGTAAGCCCTGAGAGCACGCGTTGCGTGTGAAAGGCTGACCTTAAGCCTGCGAGCATCACGTTGCTGTTGCACCAGCTCATCTAGTGTGTTCAGCTCAGCATTTTCTTGGAGAGCTATTTATTTATTTATTTATATATTTACGGGACGTTACATAAGGGGTGGGCGCGTGGAAACATGACAGGTCAGGTTAGGTGGCCTGACATTTCAGATGGTCCTATTTAATGGTAGCTATGAAACGAGAAATGTCGGTGATGAGGGCGATGTCGCAAGGAAGGATATTCCATCCTCGGGCGGTGTGCACAAAAAAAAAAGGACGTTGCAATGGTACGTAGTGCAGTGAGCGCGTGATGGATACAGAGCGTTAAGAGGCACTACAGGTGGGAGAAACGATGCACTGGAATGATGACTTGGTTACCTGGGCGCAGTGAGTGAAAGAACCTGAACAAAATCACAGTTCGCCACACGGGCGAAGAATGAGTGCGATAGCAACATGTTAGAGTATTACAAAAGATCGGAACTGTAGTGGCAGTACGAATTGAAGTAAGCATAAGCTGACTTTAAGCAAAAACGAGCTGTTGCGTTAGGGGTCTTGTGCTTGGTGTTGTGTTATGTTTGAATCATGCCATCAGACAATTTCATCTATGTTTATTAGTAAAACCAACGTATTTCTTAGAGGATTTACCACCACTTTTCCGTATCGGATATGTATCAAATATCTTTCGTGGGCCGATCCTGGAGGTATAGTGCACAGACGCGCCATTGAAATTACATCTTAAGATTCGAGCCCAGTTATTGTGACGCACTTTTAATATTAAAGTCTGAAAAGATTTAGGGTGGAGGGTATGTGCTGTCGGTGTTTTGTTTCATGACATTTGTTTGTGGGCTGCCATTATCGAAATTCTGAGGAATAATGTTGTCAAGAATGTAAGACCTAGTTTGAGCAACTGTAGTGATACAGTGATGTGGAAATGTAACCCGCATATAGAGCATGTTATATGGCATATAGCATACATTGACCTAAACAAGGGCTGAACCTCACGAGGACGCCTGCGACGACGGCAAAAATTCTCTTGTAGTGTCCATATAATTGCTATCGCAATAAAGAATGAACAAAGACGAGCAGTTTTGCGACAGCAAGCGAGCGGGTAAAGGCACAATCGGGATTTTATAGCTGAGATACTTGTGTTATTATAGGAGCAGTCAGAAAGATGGACTTCGCAGCTCGGTGCTAGGCTGATTCAAGGGTAATAATTTTATTAACCTTATGGTTGTCATAAATAGCACTGGAATATTCAAGTTTAGATCGGATTAAGGATGACCGCGTTCGCAGACATGACGTGATATAACCATATTCGCATACACAGCACGACGAGTTCATATTTCTGAACGCATGACTGGAATTTCAAAGCAATATAATGTTAATGCGCGTGTATCATACGTGTATTGTTATGTTGCACGCTCTTTTTATTGATAAATATCTAGCCGGTGGAAAAACATAATCGAACGGGCAGATGCTTAGCGGCTTCAGCTTCTGCAGTCGTTTGCTGTATGCAGTTTCAGCACAATGCGTCGAACGTGGCTAATATGCGTTGTTTATTTATGTAGGGGCTCAAGAACGCCGCACATTAGCTGCCAACCGTCATTTATACAAGCGCTTTACCAGTGGTTTTGTCCTCGCTGACAAAGCTTGCAGAATGCGACCAAGGAAGCGCTTAGAAAATTAGTTAATTATTGCAGTAGTCGCCTGAGTCAAAGCCCTCATGAATAATTCGTTATATTTGCAGCTGCTTATGCAGGGCATCTAGGCTAATTTTACTAATGTGTTTTAGTGCGATAGAAATTGTGCGGACACTCCAAGCGAATTTATCCCGTCGTCGTCGGCGTCGCCATTACCGTGAAGCTCCGCATATATTCAAATAAATGTATTCTAAATGCTTTGCCATGCTACATGACGTGCTGTATATGCGGGTTATACTGCGACACTATTATAGCACTAAAGTTGCTCACACTAGGTCTTATATTCTTGACAAAATTATTCATCAGTATTTCGAGAACGGCGTGCACATACAACCGTCATGAGACATGACACTGATAGCGCATGCCTTTTGTCTTAACTTTTCTCAGATTATCAAATAATAAAAGTGCGAAAGAGTATCAGGCCTTAAGCCTGAGCGTGGCTCAATTTCACTGGTGCCGCTCGTTTTAGCTGCGCTATTTCCAGGATCGGTCCACGAAAGAGGTTTGAAATACACCCGATGCGAGAAAGTGGTGGCAAGTCGCTAGGACGTTATTTTAATAAATAAAAATAAGCGAAATTGCCCGACGGTAGGACTCGAACAAAGGACTCCTATCACAAAAGCTCGATTCTCTAACCAATTGTCAACGGACGCTTTCTTTTTCTTTATTGATTAGTCCACGGATGCATGTCTCAGAAAACGGAAGAGAACATTTTCAAGAATTTCCCGTGTGCAAGCCACTGAGTTGAGACGCTTGATGCGTTTTATGAACACTTATTAGCCGATTTTTCGCCGTCGTCAATAATTACACATAAAAAATACTGATTTCCTTGGGTTTAATAAGTTTTCTCAAGAACATTACGCGCATTAACTGTACGATTTCTCTTTGCGTCAGAATTTCAACGGAAGGTAGCGAAAGATGTCTAGGCGTGTTCGTGTTCCAATCGCAGAGACTGATGCACAGAAAAAGTCTAAGACCTCAGGTTGGACAACTTTGAATGCTTGAACGAACTGTAAAACAGCTTGCGCCGACAAAGCAAACCATGCCGGCTTGTGCCGTCGCTTTCCCACATCTAGTAGCCAAGGTATGGTGACTATAGAATAGTAACTGCCGGTGCGCGGTTTCCGCAGCGATGCAACGCGTCCCTCACATCGCGCAAGCACGCCCCCGCGCGTTGTCAGATCGTCGGCCGAGAAGCTCCAGCGAAGCGCTAATCGCAATGCAGCAAGGCTGGCCCGCATGCGCGCACTGACCATTCCAGACGCGGAAACACTGTGCTGCCGCGTGTGCGGCGCACGCTGAAGCTCAACGCAGGGGGCGCCCAGACGCAGTGGCGCTGCGGGAGGAGGAGGCCGAGGCTTAGCGACGACAAAGCCCCGCAGTTCAAAAGCGCGAAACGGACGCTCGCCTGACCCATCGTGCCCATCGTGAGCATGCGGCAGTACGGACACGTGAGGTCAACACAAAGCTGCAACGCCGACGAGACCCTGTAGTTCTAACCGATGCTGCTCGCGGTCGTGGAGATTTCTCTCTTCATGTGTCTACGCACGTCACGACACGCGTGCTTGCTTAGTCAGCTTACGTTTACTGCAATTCATACTGTCACTACAGCTACGAGCCTTGCACTTCGAGTAATATTCTACCATGTTGCTATCGCATTCATTGATTCCCCCTTATGGTGAAAGTGTACATTTTTTAAAGAAGGCTCGCGACCCTATCGTTTTCTTTTTGTTGAAAACAATGATGTTATGTGAACACCTCAGGACGGCATTGCCAATTCAGAAATATTTTCTCCGCATTCATGGCGTCCCCGGAAGCATGATCACCATTGCTAGGACACAAAAATCCCTCACGGAGGAGTTTCCGCTGGTGGTTAGGAAGTCGTGACACGCAAACCGCATGATCGCAAGACAAATTGACAAGTTGCATCACAGGCCCAATGCTGTCTGCATGAAAAAAAAGATTTAATATATTTCATAAAGTGTAAGGAAACGAAAGCAAAAGAAAATTGCCGCCTGATGTTATCCCAACTCAAAGCCCCTGGCTGACCCGTTCAGTGCTTTCCAGTCCAACTTAGAAAATAAACAATTAGAACAATTAGAAAATAATCACGCTAGTGTTTTCTGCAGTTTGTATGGCAGTGATAAAGGCAGGCTCTTAAAGAAATAGAGGAACTGCATAGTAAGAACCCCGTGCACTATACTTCCAAAGCCAGAACGAATACGTCGAAACTTGTTGTGGTCCGAGGTTAATTCGTGTTAAGTGGACTTGCCTTATTCACTGACTCGCTTCTGTTCAACAATCGCGACAGTGCACGGTCGGAATGATTAGAAAAAAACAATGTTAATTAGGTTGATATATGTAATTAGAAAGGTTGTCACTGACTATTGCACATTCTTTTACTTTACCCCACATCTACTAATTTCCGCCCCCAAAAGTTATCATATAATTTTACATCATAATTTCTTCTCCTTTTAGTATAATACAGCCAGCAGTAGCTGAAGCACATCGGATAAAGGCGCTGACTGTTGCCACAGCAATATTGAGCCCTAGACAGCGCAGAGGACGGCGAAATACAGGCTTCATACTCGACAGGAAAATGAATGCTCTAAGAAAACGGAGGACGTGCGCAGCCAGCGTGAACTGAGACAGCACGATAAGGGTGCCTCGGAAGAAGAAACAGGCATGCCACTGCGCAAAGATCAGCGCTCCGAACAATATTGTTCAAGAATGTAAGAGGCCCTTCATTGCGAAAAACAAAGCGCGTTTGTGATCACAGAGCGAAATATTCTGTACTTTGGCAGGGTTGCTTCTTCGAAAAGTGCAGCGGCTCGTCAAAAAGCACAAGGATATATATCTAACAGCGTTCAAGCGTACAGGTTGACATTACGAAACTGAAAGCAAAGAAAAGACAAGAGACAAACACGAGAGAAATCGCGTGCTTCTTCTCCAGAGCACACTTGACGGGCTCAGAGAGCATGACAGGTTCTCAATGGGATACCAGAAGTTACAATTTTTCTAGCTTTCTCAGTGGGAGAGCAATGCGTTCCCTAACACATCTTGCGCCATCGCGTAGCTGCACGCCGATGCATCACATCACCTCGCAGATGAGCGAAAGAGCCGACGTTGTCAAAGAGACAAGATAAACCGAGCAAAAAAAAGGAAGAAAGAAACAAACAAATAAAAAATACGCCTGCGAAATTGCTCACCATTTGTCTCAATGCTGTCCGATTCCACCGTGATATCAATTTCGCAACGGCGGCGAGCGCAACCGCGAGAATGTATGCCCCCCCCTCCCCCCCCCGACGTATATTTTATACTCTCTCCCAGAATAACCGTGCAGCGGAAACAAAATCTTGCGTTAGCTTACCAGAAGCCAAGTAGCGAAGCATTTGCTACTAGAAATTTCAAGTTCAATCTATTTCTACCAGAAATTGCTTATGCCAAACTAATTATTTCTGTTTCGAGACCTCAGAAAATTGTCTGAGGGCCCTGACTAATGCTGGTAAGCATGATTACATTCACCAGGCAGTTATAACAATACACACAAATGAACAACAAAACCGACTGTACTATAACTACTCGAATTCAAACGACATTTGCCTCGGTGGTAGCCCGAGAGCGCAGACAAAGACACGAGCTTTGTGGTAGCTTTCAGTTTCATCTTTCGCTTGTTGGCCACTCGTAGCGATGTAGCACGTAGCGATTTGCTGCTGCTGCAGCTGTAGATGTGTATTGCCTAGAGAGAGGGAGAAGTGCAGAGATGATTTTTTTTATGGGAAAGGCGATGATATATATATATATATATATATATATATATATATATATATATATATATATATATATATATATATATATAATCTAAATGAAAAAAGAAAGAACTACGAAAAAGGAATGAGCAGGAGTGAAGTGAACAGCTTAGATATGTGGATTATTTTGACTATCTAATAGAAAAGTGAATAATGTTTTCGTGAAGAAACCTAAAGACGAAAAGCGGTGTGAGGAGGTTCCAAGTAGATAATGCTGTGAAATATCTAGATTGTTTTCCATAATTAGCCTGGCTGCTCGCCTTTGCTGGTTAGATGGCGCGATGTCATTCCATCATCTGTAAGCACGAAAAAAGATCTTTCCTTCAAGTAGTTATGAATCCAGCGCTGTGCACGGCCACCAGTGCCCACATCAGTCAAATCATTGAGAATTGCTTTGTGTGCTACATTTTCATATGCGCCTTTGACATCAAAAAACCCCCGCAGGGGCGTCTGCGTCAGCGGACGTTTGGTTCACAGACGACGATGATGGGAAACTCGTTCAAAAAAAAAAAAAGGAAAGGTAGAAAATTTGAAATTCTTGATTTGAGGACTCGAGCATTTCACTGAAAAAGTGGCGTATCCTTGAAATCTTTACGGAGCGACAGCGGTCAATGAGCCATGACGCTATTCAAGACTTGCAAGTACTGGACTCATCGCGTCCACTACCTGCCGTGCGCTACGAGCTTTCGGGGTGCTTTAGGTTATTTTATAACAAACAGAACAACATTATGTGCTATAGGAGAAATCGAATCAGGAATGTCTGTTTCTAACCTGTTTCTTACCTCTTTCGTGGGCCCATCAAGAAGGTAGTGCAGTGCATATATGTGTGCCACTGGAGCCACTAGTCATGGGCAGCAGGGTTTGTGCCACTGGGCGTGTGCTTTTGTGGCTACTAGGCATGTGTCATATAGTATGTGCAACTGGGGGCACTGGGTGTGTGATGATTATTATGAGGATTATTATTAGGATGGTGATTACGATGGTTATGATGAAAACGATGACGACTACAATAATGGTGGTGAGGATGATGATGATGATGACTGATAAGAGTAGTAAGCCGATTCAATCTCTAGCGGACGTCGATTGAGCGTTGTCGCTCCAGAGCGGCTCTGACAATAAATTATGCGATTCGTACACACCATCCTCACGCTCAACACGCCCAGGAAGACATTGTCTTTCGTGGACTTCAACTAGACTTTAATTCACCTTCCAATTTTATGTTTTTAATTTGTGTTTTACATGCTTCTTTCATACTATCATTTTTCCCCTCTTTCAGCCCCTTTGTATATTTCCCTGGGTGCAATAAAAGTTGCTAGGCAGTCAGCGTTCCGTCTATTTCTTCCCTTTGTCCTGTTCTATGCGCCTTTACACTATGTAGCCATATCAGCGGTCGAAACGTAATTTCATGTGTGAAAGTATCCACAAACTCGGGCTTGGGTTATATTTGGTGGCAGCGGTGCAGTTATGGGCGACTCGCTAACGCAGACTGCACCGTCCACAATGCCGTAGGATATTGGAAGGCGGTCTACACAGTGCGCGCTAAGTCAGCAAAGGGTCAAGGAATAAAAGGAGGCGAGACAAATGCGCGTTCACGTTGGCGGGCGACCATTTCTTGCCCGGAATTCGAAATTGCACCCGGCACCGGTGTTTTTAGAGGCTTCCTTCAATTGAACGGTCGGTTAGAGAAGCCTACGCAGGAAAACTTATGATCTACCGTGGTCAGCGGAGGGAACCGGGTTGCCTCACTGTGGAGATGAAGAAAGCAGCAAGGCCGTGCACGTAGACCGAGGGCAAAGAACTCTGGGCTCCATTTCTGCACCTTCATCTTTGGGAGCAGATGCAGGAGCCGCAATTCAGTTCCTACCGCAGACTGCTGGACGGCGCCGATCGTTGGTAAGCCTACGAATACGAACTGCATTCCTCAGTGACTAAAAAAAAAGAAGACGGCAAGAAGAGCGTGAATCGCATTCCAGTCGTTTGCTTTCGAAATGGCGGTAGCATTAAGTCACTTGCACGTATGCTATTTTCTTGAGTTGCGCGAATATAGTATTAATAGAAAAATAGGTCAGCGCTCTTTGTGTCGGCGAGTTGCTGAAACGTCAATATGAAATGATAATAACTAGATTTCATCGAAGTACTCTGCTCAATATGATCAGTATTCATGGCGAGTGGCACTTAATACCGTGCACCGCGACTTGCGATGTCATGCAGAATAAACAAGCGCTTGCAGTGTACTGATTCGTACAGAAAAAAAAAAAAACGGTTTCGAAGCCACCGGACGAGTTCGTCACTCTCGTTTATGGAAGCCTTGTCGCAAGGCTGAGCGGTGAAGGTTACCGCGGGGGCAAGGGTACTTACTCATTATCGGAGTCGAGAATCATTAGAAATTCGATTGTTTCGGGCAACGCAGTTGATTGCAGCTGTACTGTTGTCTATTCTGTGTGAAATTCGGTTTATGGTGACGACTCAGGTGCACAAAAACAGGTTATTTTCGGTGATTCACAGATAGCACTTGCCATCTTAAATGCGAAATCTATAAACACACCCTTAGTCTACAAAACGTTAAAACAAAACACAAAGTCGACCGACGAGTAGCATTCTGTTGTCTTTCAGAGGGCACACACATACCATTAACGTACCAGGAAATAGGGTAGCTGATGCAGCAGCGCGAGAGGCAGATCAAGAGAATACGAACACCTCATTTACTATCACTAGATGTGAAATACGTTACATTTTAAAAGACACACATACCCGCAATATGAAAATAACATCATTCGATGGAATAAGTAAGACTTCAGACCTCCATAGTACCCAGCATTATGTGGAATTTTATTGACCTATATATAGAGCTCGTCATGCTTCTTGAAAGAGATATTCACCATCTGTAACTGCGTATCGCGTGCACAAAAATGTTCATATATCCTATTGACCGTGCAGAAAAGACTCGTGCAAACAGCAGAAGGCAAAACGCTGCCCCGGCTCTTCTGCAGATGAAGATACGTCTCTTTTATCTTTAAATGCCAGAAATACTTTGAACCAAGAAACGGACTGGTGTCTAAACCGATCAGGTTTGACCTATGGGTGCTGAATCTCACGAACCGTATAGGAACGTGACCACCATACTCATCAAAAAAGTGGGCTTAGTGCCCTTGGAGAGCTTTTGGGGGTAACTCGTATTGTGGATAAACACTAGGATAAGAAGTGCATTCGAATTTTCGCCTAGTGGAAGTGTGTGCGTGCGCGTGCGTGCGTGTGTGTATGTATTTACGAAAAAGAGTTTTCTAAAACAACACTTAGCCGATGCAGTTATGTTTTTTGCCACTATTTATTCGTTCAGCAGGGTGGACACTGGATTAATAAGTAACCGTGGCAATACGTTCGCTAATTAACTCGCTAACGCTATATCGCTCGCACTCATCTTTGTGTGCACATCCTCATGGTATAAACAGGAGCTGAGTAACTGAGTAATACTTATTGGGGGGCTAGTTGGTGCATGTTTCCAGAAGAGGGTTATAGCGCCGAAAAAGTGTTTTTTCTGCGCTATAACCCTCTTCTGGAGGAGCTGAGTAAAACATTAAACGCACCGACAACCGTACGGAATGTGTCATGAGATTATTCTACCAATAGGAAGGTCGTGACTTACAGTGATATGAACAAGGATACTTTTATTCCTTAAATAAGCAATTGTATTTTTAAATCGGCACTGAAACTAACGCAAAAATGATGGGCGAGGGGAGGGGGGGGGGTGACACGCTGCGGCGAAATGTGTCATCATGTCTTGGAAACCCTGTCCATTTCTAAATAAATGTGCAGACCTCAGTTGGTTTCAAGCGTTATATCTACAAAGTAAAAAGCAAATATTTTTTGTTATTGTATAATTAGCTCTTTTTATCTATGCATTTGTTTTGTGCAAATAGTTTCATGAAAAATTGGCCCTGCCTGCTCGCAAGGTACCTGAGTCAACAATTAACAGAGTGGTGCCGTTTCGCAAGCTTATCGCAAGCACACAACCAGCCATTGTACTGCACTAACTGCATGTCAGCCAACAGCGAGTTTTCGGGATGACCGCCCTCTCGGTGCAAATGTGCACCGCTTCCCGCTTCGGTAGACTTGGTCCATTCGTCCATCGGTCGGACATGTAGGTAGCGACAGTTGCCTCTGAGATGCCTCTGAGTGACAGAAACAGATCTCGAAGGCTATGACGTCAAGGATACCATGTTTTATTCTTTTGCGAGCTTTTGCAAAGCAGGAAAGCGTTAGTGACATCTGTGCAGTAACAAAAAGATGCAGCAGCTCTTTTAAGGCCGCAGCCTCGCTTATTATGAAATATTTCCTATGAATTGTGTGTTCCAAGACTACGAAAGGGGGACTTCTCCGTTGCACCTAACTTCAAAAGAAATTTCCCGGTAGCCGTTCTTCTAATTCATGCTACGAGTTCCATAAATTAACAAATTACTCTCATCCTTAATTATGCAAGAAATATTGACATATGTGAAAATTGCTAGAAATCGGTAAACATTAAAAAGCTTAGCACCCCTATATAGGTAGCAACTTCGAACCTAAAATATTTCCTACATATCACCTGCCCCTTACTTACGCTAAATAAAAACAAGATGCCCCGTTAATTTCACCGAGGACACCGGAGAAATCTGCCACGGACTTCGTATTACGCATGAAAATATTCAGAAAGCAAGTATCATAGGTATAAGCCAGTAACCGTTAACTTTCTCCATACATCAAATCTAGCATTGCTCCCTTTTGCACCTAATGTGAACTCGGTGCTAAGTACACTTTTCCTTAGACTTCCGGAATCATTCTAAATGATGACCATATCATGCTTTCGAGCACTTTAATAATTTTCGCGAAGCCTGCAATTAATTGACGGCGTCAAAACTTTGCCGAGACATCACCCATACGATGTCCCCTGCAAACGCTGTGATCATTCCACACAGTTTAATTTTGATGCCAAAGCATTATGTGCCCAACTACGCGAAAATCCGTCGGCGCCGGCATGATCGAAAGATGGTAAAAAGAAATAAAAACACGTCAAAAATTCTCGGATTGACGTTAAAATTTGCAGGGAGGTTACTATAAACGAAGTAAATTAATGACTTTGGGAATAAAATTTTAAAAATAATTATGGGGTTTTACGTGCCAAAACCACTTTCTGATTATGAGGCACGCCGTAGTGGAGGACTCCGGAAATTTCGACCACCTGGGGTTCTTTAACGTGCACCTAAATCTAAGCACACGGGTGTTTTCGCATTTCGCCCCCATCGAAATGCGGCCGCCGTGGCCGGGATTCGATCCCGCGACCTCGTGCTCAGCAGCCTAACACCATAGCCGCTGAGCAACCGTGGCGGGTGAAATAAAATTTGGTAAATTTTAGTCTGGGTGGGAATTGAACCCGGGGTGCGAGACGAGCATGCTTCCCCTACGCCACTGCGGCTCCATGTTTCTGGCTGACTAAAGGTGTGCTTAGTGCGCGCGTCATTGCGCACGTCATGTCGCAGCCGCCTGGCTGATTGAAGATGTGGCCTAGTGCGTGCGTAACTAGGGCACGTGATGGCGGCGCCAAATGGGGAGGAGCTGGCGCCACGTGATGAGTGTATAACATGAGCGCGCTGACGGCGTCCCGATGTCTACAAACGGTATAATGCATTCGCATTCCTGCACGTATAGGCAGTCTCAAGTTTCTGCCGAATTATTTTTGCTTATAGTCACCCGCAGCACGCTTTCTATTTCAGCTAAATATATATAACGTGTCTTGCCTGGATCAGTAAAAATACCGGAAAGAGTAACTACGCAGACCGTATAACGCATAAAGATACAAAGAAAACTAGTATGCAGTAATTGTTTCCAAACCGAATAATTAACCTACACATTCCGAATGTTCTATGCACGTTAGCACGGTCCAAATTCTCTCGAAATATGAAACTGCTGTCAATATTTGTTCTCTCATGAGAGTAGGGAAACTTTGTAAGCGTTTTATTTCCCGCCTCTAAACTCGTAAAAAACGAGGATTCATCAGATTTAATTTCGCGCCTAATTACGCATGTACTTAAATATATTGTATATGTATTGCCCTTAACAGCGTACCTAGAACATATCCCTGTTTAAAACTTGCGCGTTCGGGGAAAGATATCCTATTTATTTTTCGGACATGGAGATTGCCGACATGCCCTTTCGATAATTTGCGCTGTGCCAATTAAACAGTCGAGAACGTTCATTTGCGGGGCCACGTGCGGGGAGTCTACAGCCCGCACATGCGTGGCGCCAAAGTAATCACCTCGTTTTGCATGCCGTGTACACGTGCGTGACTGTTAAATAAGTTTCTGCAGCCTATTCCGTAACATAAATGTGGGTCAGAATTGTGCTGTGGTTCTTCGCAAGAGAGACTCGGCAAGAAACAGGATGGATGATCCATTTCATTGTGCATAATTCTGAGTCCTCTTTCTTATTCTTTTCAGTGAAAGAAACTTGTCTGACGCTCATTTTGCGATCATTTCACGTTTTGATCAACCTAAGACCACCGTTATTGACAGTGTGGGTTCGCAACTGGAGCGTTTAGCTCCAGTTGCGAACGAACCAAGTTGGGATAAGAGGGCGCTGTTAAAGCGAACGAGCACAGACTGTTTTGTAATTTCACGTTCTGCCTCTTAACGTTCTGCCTCCTAATGCCACGCACACAGGCAGCTTTGTACGAGTAGACAGGATTGATAAGCTGTTTGATGCCTTGAACAGCTCCACAGTTTGCACAACAGAGCGAAAAATGTGACACGCCATTACCTCGTCCCCGAAGCACATTTAATTTTTAGAAGCTTGCGTGCTTTGAATTAAGTCCTGGAAGTTCAATTGCCTTCGCCAACCTAGAAATATATTTGGTTGGCGGGCCACAATCAAAGCAATCTTTTTGCTGTGACAAGACCTCCAGCAATCGTTTAATATTCAGTTTTTGATGGTACGGAGGCTGAATCAGGATTACCTGGAGATTGTGTTCGGGCTCATTTTTCAGCAGCGTGGTTGCAATGAAGCTCCAAATGTCTACCAGTTTACTGCTGGACTCAGGCCCATTGTTGTACCAAAACTCTTCAACCTTTCTGACACAAGCAACAGCGAGGAGGACAAGGGTGTTCATTTAACTCAAGGCACTTCCACTGACTAGCCTTAACAGAGCGACTGGAGGGGCACCTAGCTCCACGAGTGCAGCTTTTACAGAAGGGCTGTCTGAAAATAGTGAAGAAGGAAGTGATGATGTGCTTGAGTAAAAGATAGCTTATATTGAGTGCGGATATTTGATACACGCATTCCTAAAGGAAAGGCAGTGGAGTGCATGCCACGATCTCCTGAAGGAAAGTAGCTAGGAATTCACAAGATCTAGCCAATTATTTATTATCCTTAAGGCTGTTGGAATAAAGGACAAAGCCATCGGTCCTTTAATTGTGCCAAATAGAGGCAGCATGTTAGTATGTCGTGAGACTGGCGGACAAATTTACGCATGCAGTACATGCTATTGCACACCGTCAATGTGTTACAAGTGAATTCTTCTCCACTGTGGCAGAGGAGACCGACGATCCCCCATAATGCAGTTCAGACTGCACGTGCCACTTTCTGCAGCTCTATGTCTACCTTCGACGTCTTTGGCATTTGCGGTTTAAGAACCGCGAAATAAGCTTATCAAAAGTTCCTTAATCTGCTGCCAAAAGAAGACTGAAGAAGCTGCAGTATTTAGCTGTCAAGGTTTCTTACAACACTAAGCATGTTACTTCCTTTCTTTTTCACTTCAACGATTCGTGGTTTTCAGTTTCTTTTTCTTCATCAGCTTCCTAGCCTTGTGAAATTTTATTTGTGTCAAGTATAATTTTTTCTATGAATGCAAGCTTTTCGTGCCCCATTCTTGTTTGAGATCACTCTTCTTCCTCAACCAACCACAAAGATCAACCAATTTATTGCTCATCCTTAATACTAGTCACTGTCTAGTAGCATAACCTCACCCGCCGTGGTTGCTCAGTGGCTATGGTGTTGGGCTGCTGAGCACGAGGTCGCGGGATCGAATCCCGGCCACGGCGGCCGCATTTCGATGGGGGCGAAATGCGAAAACACCCGTGTGCTTAGATTTAGGTGCACGTTAAAGAACCCCAGGTGGTCAAAATTTCCGGAGTCCTCCACTACGGCGTGCCTCATAATCAGAAAGTGGTTTTGGCACGTAAATCCCCAAATATTATTATAGCATAACCTATCTTTGGCATTATATTCTAATGTACTATTCGATGTGCAATTCCACCCCTGAAATAGCTGACGTGGCATCGGCATGTGTCTTACATTAACCTTTGCACCGTGTGCTATGTGTCATTTGACTTTTCTTAATATTGCTGTCCTTCAGTGCTTGCAGCACAGAGTGGCTTCTTTCTTGAATGCAAGCTTTCTCATTCCCACATTTATTTCATAGACTCGTTCAGGATTGCTTTTCTTGTTCGATAGCCTGGGTTACTGCGCAAGGTACACTGACGTGATTGATTGCAGACTCTGGTTTCGATATTGTCTCACTTGGTTATGGTCGCTGTGTTGTGTTTCTCGGATGTGGCGGCCTGGTCATTTGCATTGGGAAGCAGTCTCTCAAGGTAAGCAGCTGCTCCTGCAGTTCGCACAGCGACATAGGCTCCCAATTTACACGCACCATAATTGCTGTTCCGTGTTCGTCGTTTCTTGCCGCAGCCATGGGCAAATTTTGCTTGTGGTCTTCCTCGTCCGTGATTTGGCGTGAATGGAGACCCTCATAAATGCTGACGGGGTCCGAAGTGTACGAAATTGATAGCCACGTGGGTGGAAAGGCCCGGAAAAGTGGCTGCCGAAGGTGATTCCCACGAACCGTCCATACCCATATTACGATAAAGTGGGCCATCAAGTGTAAGTGACGCATTACCGGCCCCCGAAAGAACAAAAAGGAAGCGTGCAGGTTGGAAAGGAGGTAACGCCTAAGTGCTGGTTAGTTCATGTCGCTGTGATGGCTGCGGCAGCAGATGCCTACGTCAGTCGATTGCTTTGTAATGCAAGTTACTTATCTGCAAGGGTGGCTATCGGTGTAACAGGTGGGTCATGCCGACCAATCAGTTTGCGCTGCTGGCTGTCACTCATAACCTGACAGCCATCTGCGATGACGAAGGTGAGCCGTTTACGAGCTCGCGTTGATTGTTTCAGCGTATCTTGACATGGAGATTTTGTCTCTGCTCTAATACGAGAAGGTACATTGCTTGTCTTCTGCCAATAAAGTAGCATGCCTTGTGCACTCACTTTGCGGCTTGTTTGTACGGGTGTCGGTAGAGGCTCTTTGATCTCCTGGCACTTAGGACGCACCAACTACGCGGTAGCCAATGAACCGAGGCATTCCGCAACACCAACCGTGCGAGCGCGGCGCGTGCCAGCGTGCGCTACCGGCAAAAGTGGACATATTGAATTGTGTTTAAAATGAAACAAATCATTTCCACTTCCTGTCGGAGAAGCACCGCCTGTCTTATTTCCACGTAAGGTCCATGGGCTTCCACTGCTTATTTTCGCACTATTGTAGAAGATAGTTTCCCTTCTCTAGGTTTTTTTTATATTATGCATCCCCGCTGGGTTTATAAGGAAGCGACAGGGGCGGCTACAGTGGACCTTTCACAGGGAGATTGGATCCACTCTTTCTCATGTGAATGTGAGACTCCGGTAGCGTCTTCCTATTCAGAAAGCTGGCTTTAAAGTTGCCGCCAAAGAAGGTTGACGGAATAGCACTAGAGTTCATCGGAAAAATCAGACAAAAAGGTAGACTTAAAAGGACGTTTCACGTAGTCGCTCTGGCCGATTGACTGGTCTGATTGCTTCCTTTGAAGGAAAAGAAACACTATTTGGACCCGCCATGTCTATGGAAAATAATGTTCCAGGCTCCTTGATGCTACGGAGGAATGACGTTTTAGGTCTGTGAATCTGGAGTCAAATGTGTGATCAATACTTCTGAGAATTTTTGTTTACTTTTTCCCCACAATCTATAACGCGAATGGTAGTTGAACATATTGAGACTTACGAAGCAAACATCTCGATGTAATATGAAGGAAAGAGAGAAACTGAACAAATAAAGACAAGACAGTACATTGTAACGTCATAGATTGAGAAAGGAGCTGCATGCACATAAAAGCCAGCACTGTTTCAATTTGAAGCTGCGCACAGTTTTTTATTCCAAGGAACGTTAGTGGAGCTGGCTGCAACTCATATAGTTGTGCCACGTTGATGACGACAACGGGAAGCACATTCCACGCAGACGTGGCAAGCGCTCGAAGTGACGTTTAATATTTCATGGTGATGGCAAACAGACGTTGTGTGCATACCTGCAACAAAAGGTAGCGTGAAAAAGACACAATCCCATGGGAGAGTACGAAGAACAAACGCTAAACTTGTGCTTTTTATTCGCCGGCATGGGAGGTTAAATATGAAGGGAATACATTGAGCAAAGTGCGCACGCGCGAAAACAGGGTCATCACAACAGTGCCTGCACCGAGTGCGTCACGAAATGTTTCCTCTCTGCGGGCCAGGTTGGTAAACGGATTGCTCGAGCAATCACTTTCGCCCGCAGGCGCGGGACGGAATCCCAACCGCGCGGCGGCCGGATTTCGCTGGAGGGGAAGTGCGTGAACGCCCACGCACCGCGCATTGGGCGCTCGTTAAAGAACTCCGGGCGGTGAAAATTATTCCCGAGTTCCCCAAATGCGGCGTGCCTCACAAAGGGTATTGTTGTTTGGGTGTGCAAAACCGCAGAATTCACTCCTAATCTTTGATATTAGAGAATATTTTCGTGTCGGTCATATGTTCGCGTCATTACTTTTACCAAGAAACTTTATCCCGCCAAGTTGGGGATCACAAGCGCGTGGGTTTTATTGTTCAGCTTAATTAATATTTTCCTTCCTCTTTATATTATGCAAATGATATTTCGCTGTGTCATTAAGGCGGCCTCAATTCTGGCTTACCCAGACTTTCTCGCGAGTAAGTGGCGCGAATACCGTCTTGAGGGGCAAAGCTATATCAACATAAGTGTCAAAGGACAGCCATTTATTTGTGTCTACACTTTCAGCGTCGACTAGGCGCTGTTTAGGTCTACAGATTACTTGTATAGAACATTTCTTTTTGCCCCATGCCTGTGTACTCAGTGGACCAAAACATTTTTCCACAGTCAACGACATGCGACTACCAGTTCACTCAGTTGTGCCCCTCCCATCACAAATGAGCGGAAAGACTATTGCATAATTTCTTTCACAGTGAGGTGGAATGGCACAGGCGTTTTTCATATTGTTGGCACAGGAGTCATGGGAAAAACATGACAATAGGACCGCTTCACGGGACCGATGAGGCTGCATACAAGTAATGCGTAGTATATGTAAACAGCGCGTATTCGATGCTGAAGTCGTAAGCAATAACAAATTCGTGACTGTTTTTGATATACAAGTGTATATGGATTCACTTCTGAACGCAGTGTTCGTATTGCTTCGGCAAATAAATTAGCACAGGCGATATTTTGCCTTTATGTGCTTGCCACTCAATTTCGCCACGTTGTTCTTTGGAGGTAATATACTCATGGATAATTTTTAAGTTTCATGGAATTTTCAAAAATTGCCGGTGACAGACAGCATAATTCTGGTCCTTGAACTGGATTGTCTGAAGAGGCGGATGTCACTAGCACGATAAATCAACACGCGTATATAAATAATCAACAAGAATTCAACAATTAACTTGGTAACTAATTACTACATGGCCCGTATTGTGGCTTACGAATTGTAGCCGTTGAGCTGGGGGCACGTTTCCACTTGAAATAAGTTTCCAGGACGACACCAGTTTCGAGATATTATTTCCCAAAGTGTGGAACAAAATTCATGGGCGTTCCAGTTAATATTGTGCTTCAGTGCATAAAAGAGTGTATTACTAAAAAAATAAGTGGAATAATGCGTTTTTAAGGTGAGTTTATCTCCAAACTGGCGTCGCTCTGGAAATTCATTTCAAATGAGTACGCCTTGCCAATTCACCGGCTACAATTCGTCACTTGCAATATATGCCGTAAAGTAAGTTATTGAGAAGATAACTAGTGAGTTTTTGTTAATTAGTTGAATAGATGTTTTTAGTTCTCATGCAAGCGATCTCCTCCTTTATGAATAATCCAGTTCGAGGACTAGAATTATGTTATCTGCAAAAGGCTACGGTTGAAAACTGCGTAAAACGTAAATGTGATTCCCCTGTACATATTATAATACAAAAAACACGTATGTCTTCCAGCCTGTGATCTGACGCTTCTCCTCGCCCTGTCTCTCGAGCGTCGGCAAAAAAAAAAAAAGGAATGTGGGGACATCTGTACTTCCTCTCCTCTGTGCTCGATTAGTGCTGCGACCGGCGTTCTTGGAGCACCCAGTCTTCTCGTTGCCTCTTATCATTGCGTGTGCGTGCGTCGCCCAAGTTGCACGACCATGAGTTCTTAAAGGAAATGCTACAATCGAACTGCACCGACCCTGCTTTCTCGGGAAAAACCTCAATGTTTGAGCGATGCTCCATGGGGAGGCACAGTTTCTAGTGCGGATGGTATAATAACTGGACGATAAAGCAGTATCGTGCTGCCAGGCTGGCATTTCGTGAGTGATGGACGCTCTGTGATGTCCTTTCTTTACGGATGAGGCCGAGTTACACATCCCAAGCACGAACGCAGCCGCGTACGGCTCGAACAAGACGCAAGTGAGCTGCCTGGGTTCATAAAGGGCCTGCGTATGTTTGTTTCAACGTGGATTAATGTAATGGAGCACACATTAGCGTAATGGGTACATGGCTTAATGCGCGCGCACAGAGGAGACTTAATGAGCGCGTAACTTGACGCCTGGAGCCGTAGCTTTAGGCGTGCATGCGAAGATGAGCGTCATGACCGCGTAACGACCTGCATTGCCGTCGTAGTCAACTCCTTCTGCGCTTCTCCACAAACACTGGGCCTTTTTCTCGAGGTGTTCTCTGCTGTAGGACAACAAAGCATTCCAACACTTCAAAACAAGAGTTCTGAAGTCGCAACAGAAACTTTCTGTCGCGACAACAATTCTGATGTCGAAACAGGAACACGCTGTAGGGAGGACAGCGCCGCGAGAGGTTCGCTTTCGATCGCGTTGTTCGTTGCTGTCTTAAAATTTTATGTCAGTTTCGCATTGGTGGTCTACACTACACTGTTATCTTATTGTTCGCGCTCTTCGAATGCGCTTTCTCCGAATCTGGCAATGCTGATAGCACCGATACCGGTATTGACGTCGACGTGCTGAATGACTTTGATTTGTCGTAATTTCGCCTTGATGACATCAACAATCGCCCTACCGGACTCTTCAAAATTGGACGTTGATCAAGATTATCGCATCTTCGGCCACGGCTGTGTATCCATTTTGTTTTGTAAGATGTGACGCAAAGACCAGTGGACTTGCACGGATTGCTAAACTGATGCATTAATTATTTTTCCAGAAGTATTGCACATGCTCTTGACAAGGGGATAAGAATTTTTTAGCTTCCACAAAGCTGTATTAAAGTCTGTCTTTTGCGGGTGTCAGTATCCTAGCTTCGGCACTACCGCGAGAAATCGATTCACTGCCTAATTGAGTACTTATACGATAATGATGCGCTAGAGACAACTGTCGAAATTAGCAGTAACGACCCTTACCGCGTTTCCAGTAGCCTTTATCTATATCTGAATTTCTTAACTCAAATAGAAATCGCAGAGCAAGATTGATGTCTCATCACTTCACGGAGTTCTTTTCTTTAGTAACATCTTTGTTCTGCTAGAAAGTCGCCAGTTCACGTTGTGAAGTGAAATCGCACCTTCACTATTAACGTACAAATCTAAACAACAGCTTAGAGAGAGATTCTTACCGTTAACATGGGGAAACTGTAAAAGTATAACTACGTTTCGCGGGGCGCTGTGCAAATATGGGGCAAACAAAGACAACCGTCATTGGATGCGTGTGCGTCAAAATGGGATGTAAACTATTTTCGAATCACATAACTCATAATTCCATGCAACAAAGAAAAAAATGGCGTGGCGTAGTGGTACCACATCGGATTCGGAAGTGTTAGGTCGTTAGTCCGAATCCTTCAACATTCCATTCCATTCCATTCCTTTATTTCAGCATTCATCTTTAAGTGTACAAGTGCTTGGACAGGAGCAAAATGCCGCTGTTTTAGGTGGCTTGACAAAGGCCCCTGTCCCTACAGTATTTGGCAGCAGACAGCTTGTGAACTCTTTTCACACAACAATACATCGATACATAAAATATATTTTGAAAAACATTTCTAAGGGCATGATAACATGCGTTTTTGATACACTATGCATACACTATAACCAACATTTTTTTTTGCCAACAATACACGCCTTCTCCTAGCAGAAATTCCAGATTTATGTAACGTGTTGAAGAGAGAGAGAGATAGCAAAGAGAGGAAAGGCAGGGAGGTCAACCAGACGAGCGTCCGATTTGCTATCCTACACTGCAGAAGGGAAAGTGGGAACAGAAAGAAAGAAAGCGGGATAGAGGGAACACTGGTGAAAAAAATACATTTTTCCAGGCCCATAAGAATATACAAAAGCACTTTCACATACAACACAAATACAAAATTATTCCATATTTAAGTTACAATCAAGAAAAGGAAACGCAAATATAACATACACTATTCACATGGAATCGCACGGCTAATGAAATATTCCTTCAGCATTCGACATAAAACAGTCTTAAGATCCATGCTTTCTTCTTCAAGACTGTTTTCAAGGTTGTATATTTCCGTTTTTTAGCTCCCTCACTTCTTTTTTTTTCGCCAGCAAATTTATGTCGTCTTAAAGAACTCTCTGTCATCTTTCTGATTAAGAATATCAAGGACTACAGGGCGTCACACTACAGACATCAGAAAACAGGACGTCAGTCTACAGGATGTCAGACTACACAACATGCCAAAATACGACAGGTTGAAATTTTATGTTGTGTTTTTCAACTGGGTAGAGAAAGCCAAAAGCTCCAGAGAAGTGCAAGCATGTGAAGCCTTGCAGCGGAAAACAACGCTTACGCTGCGAAGAAACGTTCTTGGAATTTTGCTTACGTTTTGGTTAGGAAAGGTAGCGTATACGTTGAAGGCCCGACTGTTTACAAAGTATGAACGTTCGGTTAAAGATAAGCAGAGTAGAGCATGGCACCCAATTATGCCCTCGCTGCGAAGGCGGAGGGCGCAAACGTAAAGGTCACTGCCAGATATATGTTTACACACGGACTTGGGCTAAGGCAGTCAAGAGCACAATGACACAGGGAATGTCCACGGTGAAGAAACAAACAGACAAGTATTTGTCGTGGCATTGTGATCGTAGAATGGATCTGGGTAATTGACAACAGCACTATAGCAAACATCAACGCTACCGTTCGCAAACATCCGTATTCCTCTGAGATTCGGAGAGCTTGACGTAGAAAGCCATAATTTTGTGCACGCAGAAGGACAGCCACACGAGTGGATGCTGGCTTAGAGTGAGCTAATCTTCTGGGGTTACCTACCGCGTGTATCACTATGGATTGCAATTTGAGGCAGCGAGCGGCCACGATGTTATCAAGAGGCTGCTTGTGGCCTCCATGCGGTCCGACGGCCGCCAGTTTTGGGACAGCATTAACAAACAGCGATTGCGTTGTCCTCTTATTTTGAAATTTCATTGTGTGCATTGGATGAATTCTCATGCACGGTGACAATCAAAAACCACCACTTGAAATATACGTACGAGGTGGCGTACGTTGTCCCTCTTTTCATTGTCACCTGGAGTACTTTTATGCATTGATGCAGAGAGTTATTTCTTGATTTTACAGATACGTATTCAGTTGCAACGAACAGTAAAGCAAGTTGCGCACTTCAGTTGTTTTCGTTCCTTTAGCGTACAAAGACCTACTAACTGCGGTACGAATTGTACTATTGCAGTGACTGGATTGAGAAAAACTTCAAACTAGGAAGGACCAGTTTGGAGCTTGAGAGTGCCTAAAGTTATGGTTCAGTGTTTGCGGTTGGCCTAATCGTAATTTCTCTCTCCCGTTCGCCCCATCACTTTGCTCACCCCAATGTGCAGCGATTTCAATATAAGATGAAGTAATTTCTCAAACACTTCCGCTTGCGCATTATTGGCTCGGATATTCACGTCAAAATGAAAAAATCAGACATCAGTAGGGGCATAGACGGACGCTGGTTTAGGTGCACTACTAATCGCACAACGCGAAAGCTGTGTTAATAAGTAGAAAAGCGCTGTCACTTTCAAAATGAATGTGAGTATTCTTCCTAATACACTGCCTTGCACCCGACATCTGCTGTAATACGCATCCCCTCTCCATTCCACGCACGGCATTGCAGTGTGATTTGGACGAAATGACTTGCAGCTTAAAAACAATTACTTGAGGCAGTGAAGAGACGTCTGTAGGCGACAACCAGTGCCACTGGCCAATAATTGTGGAAAATGGCTGAAGCCGAACACTGACAGTCCTTTTGTTTTCCTTCCGAAGAAATACGCGCTTTATTAAAACCTTTCGATCATGACATCGCATTTCAGCCTGGTCATACAACTAGCAGAAATAAATAAAAAATAAACTGTGATGCCCACTTCATCGTCCATGTTTCCTTAGCACGCGTAATGGAAAATGACCCGAACTTGCAGATTCGAATCCCAAGTGCCTTTGACTCGTCCTTAGCGAGGTGTTCCTTCCCGATCAACAAGGCGTCAATCTGCCGCCTCCGAAATGCACCAGCGTACAGATGCATGAACAACAACAAGAACAAAGACGATGCTAAATTAATAATTGAAAACAATGAATAGTGTGCGTATGGTGTGAATAATTTGTATAGAATTGTGCCTCAATGGTTGCTTTGCCGGAGTATTTCATCCTATATGCCACAAAAGTAAATGTCACAGAAAGGCGCTATCACACTTGTGGCTTAGTATAAAGGAAACAAACGCGAGGCAATGACATCTTAGTTGAAATCAAGAAAAAGAAATGGGCATGGGCAGGACATGTAATGAGGAGGGAAGGTAACCGATGGTCATTAAGGGTTACGGACTGTATTCGAAGGAAAGGGAAGCGTAGCAAGGGGCGGCAGAAAGTTAGGCGGGCGGATGAGATTAAGAAGTTTGCAGGGAGAACATGGCCACAATTAGTACATGACCGGAGTAGTTGGTGAAGTATGCGAGAGGCCTTTGCCCTGCAGTGGGCGTCCCCAGGTTGATGATGATGATGATGATGATGATGATGATAAAGGGCTAGGCTAGATTATATAGCATCTTGAGATCAGTGCGAACAATCTCCCGATATACCGTGTGTCCCAGCTAAATTTAGCTGAGCTATTAAATAATAAACAATAAAATAAAATAAAAATGCAAGGTGCAAGATACAATTGTAAGACCCACGGTGTGCGATCGTCAGAGGTTTGGTGACCGAACAATGTGGGTCTTAGAATCGTATTTTGCACGCTGTTCTTTAAATGTTCTTTTTTTTTCGTTGAACAGCTTGGGTAAGGTTAGCTGGGACACCAGATATATGTTCTTATTTCAATGATTTCAGCGTCACAAAGCCAGTACATTCAAAGAAAAAGAAACCTTTACCTGTCAGTTATTTATCTTATGGTCCAAAAGACGCAATACATGTCAGAAACTAGCAAACAGAAAATAACGCCCCATTTATTGCTGTATGTTACTTTCTCCCCCTCTCTGCTCCATCTCCCTTCCTCTTCTCTGTCATCTCGCAATCAATATCGTCCTGGGTACTGTTTCGGGATGTATTCTTGTGGTTTTCTAATTTTCTCTTGGCGCCAGATTTAAATATTATTCTTGTCAACAAAGCACACTTCCGATTACATGGCCAGAACCATCTTTCTCTGAAGCTTTGCGGTAATATCTGCAGACTTGAAAGTTATTCAGGAGCAATTGCAAACTGCATCTTTTTTCGTCAGGCCTCGGGCTCACTAGAGATTATAATTCTGGGAACTTTCTTCTTCTGAAAGTCATTCTCCATCATCGTTGCTGTTTCCGTAAGCTTCGAAGACGTAAAATAACCATGAATTCAAAAATAAAATGAGACAAAATGTAGAGCGATTACGACACTCCCGAGTGCCAAATTTGAACGCAGCTGTATACGTGTCTTCGTTTCGCAATATACTGAGGCAAAGAATTGGAGACCGAAATCAGTGCACCGACTGGCAGTGGGCCAGTTCCGACAGCGCCTTCGTAGAGGGATGGCGCAGTATGGGAGCGCTGGCATGATCAGCGGCATCGGAGCTGGCTGTGGAAGAGGATGACGACGAACGCGCGAAGGGACGGGGACGCTCCACCCAGGAACGAACGCCTAAGAGCGGCGCTCTAAAAATAGATGAAACAGGCTGGCAAATGCCGCAGGAAGGGGCAAAAAATCGATCTGAGGAAGCTTTAGCTAAAGTGCGCCTATCTGAATACATGTAAAACGAGAATAATTTTTTTTTTGCCTACTGCAGCAAATTTGACGACGTTTGTTGCAGTTAAAGGAAAAAAAAACTTAAATCTAGGGACTGTTGGTTTCGGATTTTTGATGTAGGTTGCCAATTTTTTTTTATTAAACAATGGCTAAAATCGCAAATTTCCAGAAAACGATACTGTAAGGTTTAGAATTCTGTAACTCGGCACTGAAAAATTGTATCACACTTACGTGGATCGCATATAATAGTACATCTAAACGAACAAAACGGACTTTTCTTCCCGCATCATCCTTCGTTCACTATGACTACACAAACTGCTCGGGATTGTGTTCTTTGTCGTTTTGCGTAAAATTTCAGTTGTCTGTAAGTGGCTTGCAATACTGCAAGCAATTTAGATATTGTAAAAAAAAGAAAAAAAAGAAAATGTAATAAAGCACTTAAGAGGAAGTTTTAGCTCGGGCCCAACTCCGACGCGGCCTATTCAAATACATGTAAAACGCAGAAACGCTTTTCTGAGATAACTCCTGGATCGAGTTTAATGAAATTTGTTGCATTTGAAAGAGAAAGTTAAACTATAGTGACCGTTGGAAGCGGAATTTCGATTTGGTGCGTGAATGTTGTTAAAGAAATTTTCAAAAGTTCGGAAGTTCGGAAGAAATAGAAGCACGAAGTTTACAAATTAGTAGCTCTGCATCAAGAACTGAAATCGCGGATCTGTAAACGGCGTCCATTAAATTATTCAAAGCGGACAATATAGATATGTCAATTTATATCTTACGTGAATTCGTTACGTTGTGTACAAGGTTTCTGCAAATGCTGTATTTCCATATTACTACATTATTGAGATTCATATGTAACAAATCAGTTTTGTCGGCTTTAGGTGTACTGTTAGAAGCAGTTCACATAATTGTGATATAATTTTTATTGCCGAGTTAAAGAGTACTAAACTTGACAGCCTCGTTTCCTGTAAATTTGGTTTATTCCAATATTTAATACAAAATTGAGAGCCTAAATAAAACATTGGAAAGGAAGAGGAGGAGGAGGAATAAACTTTATTTGTGCACAGCAGATTTGAGACCTAGGCCTCTCTACCTAGATGACGGCCTCGATCCCTTAAGCCCTGGCGGCATCTTCTGCCTGTTGGATTGCCTTGAGTTAGTTTTCCGGTGCACAGCTGAGCAAACGTGGTCTCTCACTGCTCTCTGGTCTTGTTTATTTTATTCTGTGTGGGTGTCCGAGGACAAGTCCAAACCATATGCTGTAGGTCAGCCCTTTCTTGACAGAATCTACATCTATCCGTGTAAAGGTCTGGGTAGTAGCGGTGGTAGGCCACCGGGTTCGGATATGTATCTGTTTGTAAGAGGCGGCATGCCGTCGAACTCAGTGAAGAGAGAGAGAGAGAGAGAGAGAGAGCAAATGATAAAGGAAAGGTAGGGAGGTTAACCAGGACTGAGCCCGGTTGGCTACCCTACACTGGGGAAAGGGAAAATGGGACTGAAAGATTAAAAGAAGAAGAGAAAGTCCACTGGGGATATCATTCGGTCACTCAGTCCGGGTCACAGACGCTGACTCAGTCCAGTAGCCTTCAAATATCGCAGCAGAGCTTTTGTGGCCTTTCGTAGCTGCGATATGCGAGGCCATGGTCCCAAGATCTTCTTCAAGGTGAACGGTGTGCTGTCTAGCTGATTGAGAGCTGTGCAGAGGTCATGTCTTTCGTTTTGAAAAGATGGGCAGTAGCACAGTAGATGTTCTATAGTTTCCTCGGCACCGCAGGCATTACAGTCGGCGCTATCAGTCATTCCAATCAAAAACGTATACGCATTGGTGAATGCGACGCCCAAGCGTAAGCGGCACAGCATTGTTGCCTCATTTCGCTGAAGTCCTGGTAACAGCCGCAGTTGCATAGAGGGGTCGAGGGAATGCAATCGTTCTTGGGTGAATTCAGGTGTATGCCACTTCTCTAATGTCATACGGTGTGCTACCTTGCTTAGGTGTTGGGCTGCGTCGGTCCGCGATAAAGGTACAGAAACAAGGGTTGCTCCTTCGTGGGCTTTCCTAGCAGCTTCGTCAGCGAGGTCGTTGCCGGAGATACCGCAATGGCCGGGCAGCCACTGAAACACGACGTCGTGTCCTTTCGCTATCATACAATGGTGCATTTCTCGTATCTCCGACACTAGTTGTTCACACGACCCGCGACGAAGAGATGACAGAAGACATTGTAAGGCCGCCTTCGAATCGCAGAATATTGCCCACCGATTAGCGGGTTGGTTGTTAATGTAATCAACGGCACCTCGGAGGGCAACAAGCTCTGATCTGGTCGATGTTGTCATGTGAGAAATCTTGTATTGGATGCTAATTGATCGTGATGGTATAACCACTGCGCCGGTGGAGCTGGTCTGAGTGGAAGAGCCATCCGTATATATGTGGACTCGGTCAAAATAGAAAGTGTTCAAACAATCCAGAGCTGCTTGCTTCAGGGCCAAGGTAGGCAGGTCGGTCTTCTTTCTTATTCCTGGTACCGTGAGACGCACTTGAGGTTGTTCTAAACCCCACAAAGCTGAGGTTGAACGTGCTGAGGGTGTGAAGCCCGATGGTAGACAGGCACGATGGATGCTGACCTCCTTGGAGAAGGACGCCTGCGGTCGTCGTTCTGGCAGGCAGGCAAGAGAGCTTGATTGTATGCGTGAAACATGACGAACATGGGCCCTAAGCGTGTCGATGCTAATGTAAGTAGTGATCGGATGGTCTCGAGCCAATATAATGGTTCCTGCTGTTGAGGCGCTCCGCGGAAGTCCTAGGCAAACACGTAGTGCCTGGGCTTGCACGCTCTGTAGTTCTCGAAGATTTGACTTGCATGTTTTAGCAAGCACGGGAGAACTGTAACGTAACAATCCGATAAAAAGTGCTCGATATAACTGTAGCATGGAGCCCACTGACGATCCCCATGTTTTCCCGGCGATAAACTTGAAGACATGAACAATAGATGTGAGCTTCTTCTTCAAATGGGCAACGTGAGGGCTCCAAGAGAGGTCCCGGTCCACAATGACACCCAAAAACCGATGATTTCTTTTGTAGGAGATAGGCTGGCCATTAATGCATACTGGATAACGAGACATTGGTTTTCGTGTAAAAGCGACTAACGCACATTTTTCTGTTGAGATGGTAAGGCCTTGTGTGTGAAGATAGTGAGATGCCTGTGTTGCTGCTTTCTGCAGCCTTGCGCGAACCTGCAGACGAGTGACCACTGATGACCAGATGCAGATGTCGTCGGTGTAGATTGAGACACTCACTGTTTCCGGTAGGGATTCGGCCAGCCCAAGAAGCGCGAGGTTGAAAAGAATAGGGCTTAGAACCCCACCTTGGGGAACTCCTCGGCATATGTAGTGGTCGGTAGTTGGACCATCTTCCGTACGTACGAACAAGGACCTTTGTGTCAAGTAGTTTCTCAGCCATCGATATACTCGCCCTCCTAGTTCGATTGTCAAAAGTGCGTCTAGAATGGGTTGATGGGAAACGTTGTCGTATGCGCCTTTCACGTCCAGAAAGAGCGCTACTGATAATCGTTTCCATGATTTTTGCTATTCTACAGATGACACTAAATCGATGACACTGTCAATCGATGAACGGCCTCGTCGAAATCCCGCCATAGAATCAGGGTAAATCTTGTGGTGTTCTAGGTACCATTCGAGACGCATGAGGATCATGCGTTCCATGAAACTCAGTGAAGAGTGTGCAGGGGGGAAATGGGCTCCTTCCAATTTATAGTGTTTGGTGATCTCGCTAAAGCTGGTCATCCGGTCTCTCTCCGTTCCCAATATTTGTTGCGTGTCACCTGCTCGGCCCGTCAATTCTCGAGCCAGGTTGTGCGCTATTTCGTTCCCGGGTAGGGAGGAGTGTGCGGGTGCCCATATAATGTGAATGTCGCGAACTTCACGAAGGTTGTTTAAAATTCTCAGCGCTTCCGGCGAGATTCTTCCTTTTGCATAGTTCTTGATAGCTGTCTTGGAGTCACTTACTCGGATGTTAGCTTCCGTGGAGGCTATTGCTAGTGCTAAGGCAGCCTCCTCCGCGACCTCCGCCTTCCCTGTTTTTACCGTGCCACTGACTCTGCAGTCACCCTCTAGACTCGTAACAACTATCGACATACTCTGTCTATTTGCGCACTCCGCCGCGTCCACATAGACCACGTCCTTGGTACTACGGAATCTTTTGTGGAGAGCTCTCGCTCTTGCGTTTCTTCGAACTTGGTGAAACTCCGGGTGCATGTTTCTGGGGATTGGGGTTATTGACAAATGTTCCCTTATTTTCCTTGGGATGTCTCTCCGCAATCCGTGCTGTGCTTCCTAGCTTATTCCGATGTAACCTAAGATGTGTCTCCCCGTCAAATTCTGTGTAAGTCTTTCATACTGCGCTACTCTCTGGGCCTCAATATGTTCGTCTAGTGTTTTGTGCACGCCGAGCGCCAAGAATTTTCCGTTTGACGTATTTGCCGGAAGTCCAAAGGCTTGCTTATGCGCCCTTCTGATAATGCATTCTATCTTGGCTTTCTCCGCAGCGTAGAGCTTGAGGTAAGGGACCACATATACAATACGACTGATTACGAATGTTTCTATTAATCGGATGAGATTGTGCTCTGTTATGCCATAGTGCCTGTTGGATATGAGCTTTATTAGTCTGATTGTTTGTTGGACACTATTGTCAAGTAGTCTAATGGTTTCTCCGTTATGGGGGGCCGTTTTTGGATATGCGGAGTCCCAGGATTCTCAAGCTCTCCACTATCGGTATCGTGGCGCCTTCTACTGTGGCCACAATGCCCGGCCTTTCCTTAATGCTTTTTTGACCCCGGCATGTGGGTCTATAGAGCAGTAGTTCTGATTTTTGCGAGGAGCATCTCAGTCCCTTGTCTCTGATGTAGCTTCGACCGTGTTTGCTGCTGTTTGAAGATTCTCTTCCACATGCCCATCGCTTCCACCCGCCACCCAAAGGGTGATGTCGTCCGCGTATAGGCTGTGTCCGAGTCCTTCTATTTTTTCGAGTCTCGCAGGAAGACCGATTATTTCCACGTTGAATAGAAAGACAGATAGGACTGAACCCTGCAGTACCCCTATTACTTGGTTTAAGCGCCTCCGATTTGGATTCTCCAATTGAAATCTTTGCGGTACGATCCGCCAAGAAATCTTTGATGTACGCGTATGTTTTACGTCCTACATCCAGCTTTCGGAGATATTGTAGTATTGCCCTATGTGGGACGGTGTCAAAAGCCTTAGTTAGATCGAGACCTAGTATTGCCTTGGTGTAGAGTTTTCTCACCCACATCTAGATTTTACGTGTTTCTTTTAAATGCAACAAACCTCAGTAAATTTGGTGCAGTGGTTGTTCAGAAAAACGAATTCACCTTTTACATGTATTCACATAGGAGCTCCTTAGCTAAAGCTTCTTTTTAAAAGGGGAGCGGAAAACGTCAATTACAACCACGGCAAATTCTTATGATTCTTTAATAGATTTAGCGTATTGTCACATTGTAGTAAAGGTGAAGGAGCAGACAGTAGTAACACTGTGAGTAACGATTTTAACAATTTACTGGGCGAACAGTTTATTGTTACCAGAAGAACAGGGAACACTCAAAGAACAACGGTAGCGGCGAGCACACTCGTCGGTCGTCGAAATTTCATCTCCGTGTCAAGAACGCTTCAACGTGATCGTACGCTTCAACGTGATCGCTGAAGCTCGCGTTCCTTGGAAAATATATGCCGCTGTTCGCTTAAAGCATCCAATCTGATTAGACCAGGTTATTTCGCTATAGAATCGGCTACCACATTAAGGAAAGTTCCAATACACGAAGGCATGTTTTCCGCAGAGCGATAACTTTGTGACAGTTCTTAGCGGGTGAAAACGGGTCACTGGGAAAAGATAATGTTCTCGTGTCAGCACTAACAGTTTTAAAGCAAAATCTAAATGTCTAAAACACGTTACATACGAGCAGATTGTGTTGTTTATGAGAAAACAAACCTAACATATACGTTATGACAATAAGGTAAGCAAGAAAAGTAATACAAGCAAATTATACCTGGATTGACGTACTGAACGACTGATACCGTTTAACGTCGTAGGGCTACAACTGGGCTTCGAGGAGAGTGGTAGCGGATGATTTGAGAAAACATTTGTGAGCTAAGGCGTTCTGCTCTATCACTGGAGTGGCGAGGAGGCGAGCATGACTAGCTTACTCTTCTGAGGCGCATTAGCTCCTGCACTAGGAAGGAGGAGGTAAACCATTGTATTGAGGGGTAGTACCACGGCCCAGAAATACGCGATTCAACCAGTGCATGAATCGACAAAAAGCGTCGAATTCGTTGGAACATTTTTGAGGCGTCCCTTGAAATTTGAAAGAGATCACATCGAAGTAACGTGGTCCTCGATATTGCGAAAAATGGCACAACGGCGATGAAATGCTATTTTCGTGTAATGATTTTCGTGTAGTCATGTAGCTGAGTAATGACTGAGGATATAAAACATCCAGGACAATTACCCTTTTTGTCGAGTAAGTTACTGATAAAAATAAATTCGTGTAATTTGTGACTATTCCAGGTCTCAGGAGCTCACTCGCAGTGAGCGTTCATCGTAGAAATTATCAAAGAGCAGTTGGGTAGTAGCACGCTATAGTTTATGGAGGCGAGCGCATTGTAAATGTTGGCCGAAAAGGTCAGGCAAATGTTCCTCCCATGAAAATAGCGTCGTTAGCCGTTGAACTAGCCCCCTCCGAGTCGTTAGGCGACCGCTGGAGTCCATTTGTCACCGGTGGATGGGGACCCTGATGAATGCTTTCGCGACTACACACGAAAAACGTGAATCGAAGCAGAGCCTCACTAGGCCGGCAGAGTGGGCCCGCGTTCTTTGTTCAGCGTACTTTTCGCTCTCGCAACTCTGACTTCATATCACATAGTTTCAGCCAGAAAGCGTTTAGCGCGACTTATCGACACTAAACGAACAAATGCAAGAAAAATGGCAATGCGAGATGAAAAAAAATAATGATACGTATCGTCTTTTCTTTGGCATCACGTATTCATTCTTTCACATGTGGGGAATTAAGGGGAGCCAGGAATACTTTAATGATTCTGCGCTGAAATTTCTAAAGAGAGGTTTTCTGTAGTTAATAAGAATACGGAGATTTACGAATGCTCTCTCTCTCTCTCTCAAACACACACACACACACACACACACACACACACACACACACACACACACACACACACACACACACACGCACACGCACACGCACACACACACACACACACACACACACACACACACACGCACACGCGCGCACACACACGCACACACACACGCACACACGCACACACGCACGCACACACAAACACGCACACACACACACACACACACGTGTGCGTGTGCTTGTATGGATGTATGGTACACTTGCTCAAAAGGGCGACATGCTGCGCTGCCATGCCGTACCGCCGTGCTCATGAGTGGCGCTGGCTAACAATCCCAGTGCCACATCTAGCAGGCACGCAGAAATACTCAATATATATATATATATATATATATATATATATATATATATATAGTCATATAATGAGAAGCCAACAAACACTGACACTGACGTGTAGTCATCTTCCCACCTGCGGCAAGTTGTTTTTTCATCCACTTTAATTTCCATTAATTCATCATTACTTTATTTCATTTAGTAAGCACATGCAATTTCCCCTATGTTGTACTTGGTGTCAGTGTTTGTTGGCTTCTCATTATATGACTAATAATTATCGGGTCCCCCGGTTAACCCCCTTTCTTCTCGTTTATATATATATATATATATATATATATATATATATATATATATATATATATATATATATATATATATATATATATATATATATATATATATATATATATATGAGCGAGCATATATAACCTCCACATTGCAAGCGTTATACGGAAGAAGTGGGTTCGGTTCCCACTGGCGACTAGTTATCTTATCGCCCACTTTGACTTCCCTTTTACTTATTATTTATACATTTAAACGAAACCCTTAGTTAATTTTCCCTCTGATTTACTTGGCTTCATGGGAAGCTCACTACAGTTGTGACCTATAATAGTATATCGAGCCCCTCGGTTCTCCTTCTTGCTCACTAAGAAGAAAGTAGTCATTAGTCACTGTCCTTCTCCCCCTCTCTTCATCCCGTGTTTACGGCCGACAGAAACAACAGCTACACACATCATCATGGAACGAGCAAGTAAACCCACACCTAACTGCTCAAAGGAGGAAATAAAAAAGCCGTGGTTACTGGCCTCCGTCTAGCTCGCTGTTGGTCATTGGCGCACAGCAGCCACACCCCGCACACTCTTCACGGGCCGGCTTAGCGGGCAACGTTCCTCCGGGCGACGCGACTCTCCTAGCGATGCGCGAAGCGTAGCCGTGACCTGTGCCTAAGCGAGCGTCGCTGGTATGTCGCATCTGCCGCTGCGAGCCTTCGACGGGTTACTGCTGCGTCTCCGAGCTCATGTGCCGCACGCATCATCTGAATTTGTTGCGCCATAAACGCGTGATCACGCTATTTTCGCTCATGATGTCTGTCCTTTCGGCTGACCTATCCTTCTTTTTTTTCCTAAGTGCCACTTCCGACATGTGGACTACTGCGCGGTGTTCAACCCACATGCAGGAGCGTTTAATACAAGTTACCTCCCCCCCCCTACCCTTCCATCCTCTATCGGTATCCGCAACTAGCATGACAGTACACATTGATATTGAAAATAAACAAATAAAAATAAAATCCGCCGGTTTGTACGAAGAAAGTATTGAAAAAAGAAAAACAAAGGCAATTGGAAGTACGGAAGAAATTGTCCGGGGCAACCGCTAACAAAATCAAATGGGGAAAGCGTCCACAGGACTTCTACGGTGCAATCAAAAGCTACACTACTAACAGAAAAATATAGATCTCATGGTTAATCGCAGCTGCGTCCGATATAGAAAAAAAAAACGAAAAAAAACAGGAAACAGGAAATGAATCCCCACTTCCGGAGAAAATCGCGCACTGCCTTATTACAGTTTTTCGTTGCCACCAACTTGGTCGCACCAACATGCCTGCATGGACGCTTCTGACGTCATTGGCACGTGTCGCCGCCGGAGCAGGAGTGCCCTGAGTGCTGCACAAGCTATACATCAGAAACACTGTGTATGTGCGCGTACAAGCATACACTTTAACGCAATTCTTTATACGACGACGATGTGTGTCTCTAGTTGACCGGTGCTTTCCCGTCTCCTGCTGATTATTGGTTTTCCCGGCGTTCTGCGGCATATCGGTCCCCCGCCGGCAGTGATGGAAGTGGACACTTCCTGGCTAGCTCTAGGCCTGGCATCGCGTTCAGCTGTGTCATCGTGGAAGCGTAACAGTGAACTGAACGATGCCGCCCGTGACAGCACGGAACGCTACTCGGCCAGCGGAGAAGACTCCGAAGATGGCTTCGAAACCGTGCGAAGCCACAGGACACTTTTGCCTTCAAGTACGTTGACAGTACAGGATATGGGCCGTCCTCGAGCCCCTTCCACAATCTTGATGCCGGTGGTTCCCTTGGACAATTTGCGCCACTTGAATAGGCAAGCTCTCTCGACTTTCCTTCAAAGATGATTACCATTCGAGATAACCGATATAAGAATTAACACTCGCAAGAATATACTCGCCGTAGATGTCCTGCATTCAACCGCTTTTGACATATTGCGTACAGTAACTAATTTGACCAGGATCAGAGTGTGATCCCACATTCCATACGACAGGGATGCAGCAACACGCGTCATCTACGACGCATATGTTGCAATATAAAATGAAGACTTTCCAATCCTAGTCAAGGCCGCCACTCCTGATGTTACCATTATGCAGGTATCTCGGGTTGGCAATTCGGGCTGCGTGAAGATAGTCTTCAAGGGCAACACCATACCATCTAATGTCAACGTTGGCCATTTTCGCCACTTCTTAAAACCGTTCATTCCGAGGCCTCTGCAGTGCCACAAGTGTCTTCGGTTGGATCACGTCACAGGCGTTTGTAATAGCGCGGCAGTGTGTGCGCGCTGCGCTGAGTGCCACACCACGGAATCCTACCAAGAAACTGTATTTAAGTGCAGAAACTGCAAAGGATAGCATGAAGCCATGTCGAGAAGTTGCCCCCGAATCAGGAAAGACCAGAGTATACTTAAGGAAGTGCTAAGGGAAGGCTCTACGCACCGGGAAGCAACTGTTTATGTGAAAAAACCACGTTCCCGCCGCCACCGCCGAGTTCGCCAAAGCACGTGGAAGTGACCATATTCCTATTTACGTTGCCATAAAAGGTCTAAGCAGTATGTCTTCCCCTATGGTCTCTCGAGCGATTGATTGACCTGCATTTGAAGCCTTTGTGAACGCTGAATGCAAGGGCGGCCTTGCACGCAGCATAGAGCTTGTGATTGCGGGCGCGATGCATGCTGCAACGTGCTGCTTCTTATGGTCAGCTACGTGCACGGACTTTCACAATGAATTAGAAAGGCTTCGAGCAGTGCGTTGGTGCGCTGAGAGGAAATATAGACGCACAAAGCCGATTCTAGACCTTAGGGAGGCCAGGCGCACGCAGAAGAAAATACATCGTCGCATGAACAAATTAGACAAGGAACGAAGGCAATCATTTTGTAACTCGTTGGACTCACGCAAAGCTCTCTCTCGCGTATGGCGAATTGTCCAAGGCCTTCGCTCTTCTCCTCAGCGCACAGGAAGACACACACGAACAGCCGATAAAGACACAGGACAGGCGCCTGTCCTGTGTCTCTCTCGGCTGTTCGTGTGTGTCTTTCTGTGCGCTTATTTTCCGTCGATTTACTAAAGGATCTTGAATTGTACGAAGTTCCCTTCATGCAAGTTTCGGCAATGGACGAGTCTTTCTCCATGGAAGAACTGGATGCTGCTCTAGCCACTTGCAGGCGTTCCTCTTCACCCGGACCCGACAACATCACGTACGCTGTTATCCGACACCTTGACCATAATGCATGAAAGATCCTGTTGCGTCATTTCAACGTCTCATAGAGTGACGGAGTTATTCCTTTTGAGTGGAAGCGTAACCGCCTTGTCCCAATCTTAAGGCATGGAAAGTCTCCCCTTGAACTGACATCATATCGACCTATTGTTCTCGCCAGCTGTGTTGGCAAGCTGATGGAAAGGATGATCCTCACGCGCCTCGAGAAGTTTCTTGAACATTACAATATTTATCCAGACGTGATGACAGGTTTTCGACGTGGCCCTTCGTCTGTCGACAACCAATTCGTCGGTCGACAAATTTATGTTGGCGTGCAGATTAGACTAAGGGTGAGAAAATGAACGGGAGTGCCAAAAGAAAAGAAAAGAAAATATATGTGCCAATAAAGTGCGTGCGGCTTACCAATAAACAAAAAGAAAGAGATGTGCATTCTTTCGGGCTGTTAAGTAACAACAACAAAACAAAAAGTGGGAGCTTATAACGCGCTTTTCGTCAGAAGTTCATATGTATAGCTGCAAAAAAAAAATCTGTTTATAAATTGAGTAAAAATACAACAGAAAAAGAACGCTGAAGAACCTTTGCAAGAGATGCAATCTCGTCCCGTCTTCCGCCTCAATTTATACCTTGAGGCCTGTCGTGTCTTGTTTGTGAGAAATAGAGGCGTAGCAACATACAGTAACATTGCCTCCTTTCCTCAGACATGATGTATAGTATAAAAATACACTGGTTATTCCTTTTAAGCTAGTCTGGTACAAGCTGCTCTAGTTTTGCAGTATCGTAAAGGGGGAGGTGGCCGTCATAGGTGGCAACGTCTTTCGGTACATGTCAAAATCGCATGCACCATATTTGCTCAGTTCAACGGACCCAGATAGCTTGAGCTTACTGCTGTAGTTGTGCTGCACTTGATGGTACCAACTTTGACATTGTAGTGCGTATTAAATAGAAAAAAGTACCGTGCTGAATATTTTAGCTGGCGAATCACTGCAAAACACAGCGTAGTGTGTGAAACAACAACCACAAGAAAAGTGTTATGGAAAACCGATATAGGGCTCGGTATTGTGCACCAATAAATTAACACGCTGTATTGTTTCGAAAAAAAAATGTTTTGGACTGTTTTTCTGCTTCTCGATCGTATCTTCTTTTTTAATCTTGACAAAAAAGAAACCATAGCCAATCGAAAACACAAATTTTCTTATTCATCTGGGGGTCTTTTCTGAGGTGGCTTTGGTCCAACTTACCGTCAGCACACTGTACTCATCGTACAGACTTTGATATTATGCAACTCAAAGGAAAGAAACATATAAAATAATTTTTTGTTGCGGACAAAGGATTGGCTTGGCGCGTTCGGCGCTCCAAGCCATCTCTTGGGAGACGTAAACTAGCTGTGGCCGCCGAGACCTGGAAAGGGTGCCCCGCGGACCCACCGTAAAAGCTCCCGCGCGAAGTGCTTCCACCGTTACAGCACTGACACCATGGATTCAGGGTTACGCACCGGTGGTCCATTCGGTGGGCCTAGCTTGCACGATACTGGTAGGAGTGACTATAGAGAGCTTCCGGCCAAGATCTCATCTCCCCAGGACTGCACCAGCGTTCCTTTGTTCCATACCACACTTGGGATTTGTCAACATGTGTATAGATCTAGCATATAGTGCAGGGTATCCTGGTTAAAAAAGGAAGCAGATAAGTCTATATCTTCAAGCTGTCCGCGCCTTTAAGAGCAGGTGAATGAAAGTTCTCAACACATGAGTAAATTGCCGGTATTGAACAAATTCGGGGCGTTCGGAGACTGATTTCATACGCGTTTGAGCAGGACAAATTGTGTACTTTATCGAAGATGACAATGTGGACATCTTGCCTCGACTTGGTTTTCAGTTGGCCTCGTATAATCGCACAGTGCTCTCATTCAAAGTTGGCTTCTCCACAATAAGAGCCTTTTTGGGGAGAAGCTTGCTTCTGTGTCTTTTTTCGTAGTGCAGTACACAGCTTGAACATCTTAATATCTGCATTGCATTCCGTTACATTTGTAGTGAAACAAGTTACCTCTTACATTTGCAGTGAAGCAGCACAACTGATGGCAGCAATGCGTCTGGCTCCTGGCACGGTAAGGTGAAACCTAGGGGTGCTTTGTGGCTCATACATGCAACTCCTACAGCGAGAAACAGACCAGAAGACACAAAATTTAAAGCGAAGTGTCTTTATCGTCCTTGTTGCCGTGAAGGAGGAAAACGAGGACATTGGGTTGAGTGACTTGCGAGACGTACGGGTAATCACCCGCCCGAGCGCCACCTTTCGCATTGAAAAGCGCAGACAGACCTGTTAAAATGACGATGCACATAGCGACGCGAAACAGAACGCAAGCCCGTAGCATGTGAATTGTCAAGAACACGAAGACCCATCGGCATCTTGGTTATACGAACGTGCCTGAAATTATCTTGCGTTTGGGTCGAGGCCTTGTCTTCGTTGTTAAATTTACAAATGCAGTACAGCACACGCCCTTCCCCATGCAGCGCAGCAGTGCACGATGCAGTCGCAAACCAACAACGAGGTGACATAAATAATCAAATACAACCAGCTGTAATCTCAACAAACTATACTTTATCAATAATCCATCAATGTTTGAGAGCAATGAGCGAAAAATAATTTTCTTTTCTTTTTTTTTTGCAGCGTACATTTTCGACCCTCTTCGAAGGGATATTGATGGTCAGAAACCAAACATGAGTTTTATAGCCTGAAGCATTTTGCGGAAATAGTTGTTACAGTAGCGAGATTGATCACGATATCTTGTTGCGATAACATTAAACAATCCAGGTGACTTTTCGCCGTCGCCGTCGGCCGTCATATTCCATATAGAGTCCTTATTGCGTCCCGCGCCCTGCATGCTGTGCGCGCGAGGGTGAGCTGAGAAGGATGGTAGGCTGCACAATGTTGTAGGTCAAGTGATCAAGCGCGCACAAAGGGGGGTGGTTAGAGGTTAGCACGCCATAATGGGATCAAGCGCGCGCCAAGGGGAGGGTGGTAGGTGAGCTCGCGTCTGCTTCTCTATAGCCCGGCAAAAGCTGCGCATTTCGTATCTGAGCCAATGCGAAGCCGTGAAATGCGGTGGACGCAAAGCCTAGGGAAGCCGAGGCGGCTGGTGAATCATGCGCGCTGTCATCCCGCGCGCCTAGTTTTGGCGATCGCGTTATGTTCAGTTTGGGAAACGCGTTGACGCGAGAGGCACGTAGCATGATGCGTTAACACGCCGCTGCAGGCACTCTTCATTTCGCCAGCGTTGCGACAGCGAGTGTTCACGGTCATCAAGTGAGATTTCGTTTGCCTGTGCGCGCGTGAAACCATGTTTGATAGTTTAATTGGTAATCGAATATTTACTGCAGTCTACGCGTCCGATAAAACTACAAACGTTGGTTCGCGTAGGGATCTAAGACTTTGCAATCGTTATGAGTGCTTCGGCTTTCGGGCGAAACTGCGCTTCTTTAAGGGAAAAAATCGGAGATAGTTGAACTCAGTGGGCAGTGCGTTTGGCGTGGAGTGCCCCCACTAGGAGTTGCTAAGAAACTTAGTCGGATTTAGGGATGGTGAGAACGGCTGATTCGGCGTTCGGCGCCTTGTTCATTGACGCAAAGCTCTCAAGGGCATGCTTTGTGTCATAAACCATGTGACATGCTTAAAGCCCTAAACGCTATTTGAGCCGCGCATATGAAGTTGTTACAACGACATTTCTATAGGGAGTAAAAACATTCGGAGCATACTTTGGTAGTGTGCATTACGGTAACTTACTGTTTATGTTGCGTTTCGAATCTAGGGCCGAGTTCACAAAGCTTTTTGTTAGCGAGAGCTTTCTATGATTGGTCAGCCGCATTCGATAATAATATATTGGCTATCGCTATGAATAGTTTTTGTTCTTGTTACTTCCCTAACATAAGAACGTTTTGTGAATAGAGCTTGTGTATCTCTATAATGTGCCAGTGTATTTGTTGATGACGCTCGAACATGTTGTTCGTAAAAAAAGAAATAAACAAGCAAAATTTCTCTTCTTTGTCCGCTCGCAAAGTGGGCTTGCGTAATTACTGGTGATTTTCGTTGGAAGACTCGCACAGTGACATTCATTTTGGCTCGTAGAGGTGCCATGGCAATGCGGAGTTACGCAACATAGCGCCGTGCGCTTTCCGGAAGCAGTGTTTGGATCCGACCACACGGTCGATAACTGTAGTACTGAATTCCTAGCCTCATGTGACGTCGCGAGCCCTGGACTCCGACAGCATCCGGTGCTGAGGCGAATAGCGCATAAAACAGCTATACAGACAGACAGACAGACAGACAAGAAACTTTAATTGGTCCGAAGGGACTACGTTGTCGTAGTCGCGGGCCGCACCCGCGCCGGGGGCGGAAGACCGTGATCTTCAGCCCTGGCGCAGGCCCTTTGGACAGCCCGAAGTTGGACTTGAAGCTTGTCGCTCTTGACGGCTTCATCCCAATCTTCTTGCCTGTTGAAAGGCGAGTGGCGCAACACAGAACATTGCCACAGCATGTGGTTCAAAGTGGATCGTTCCTCGCCGCAGTCTGGGCAGCGGGGATCCACACCCGGAGTGTAGTGGCTCAGCCTTGAGCGAGACGGAAAGGAGCCCGTCTGCAGCATTCTCAGCACCGACGCCTCGGGCCTGCCTAGCTTCGATATACAAAAAAAATATGGATGGAAATAAAATTTGTTGTATGGAAAGTGATTTCCGCAGCATTCGTTCTTGATGCAGTGGAATGACTACGTTTCTGAGCGCAATAAGTATAATAACTGCAGAAAGACATGTTGGCGGGGTGGTTGGCGCTTACTAAATTACATAATGTAGCGAAAGCGCACAACAAGAAAGAGACACATGGAGCATGTCATGGGCGCTACTAACAGCTTTATTGAAAGATGTCGAGCTACTATATATAAAAGGTGATCATTTGTAATATTTACGGATTTAAAAAAATGATTGTCTCTTGCAGATAACATAATACTTGTGATCGAGCTGGAGTATTCGAAGAGGCGGACATTACTAGCACGAGAAATCGAAGTGCATATTAAACTGATTAACAAAAAAATTGACTAATTACTTTTTGAATGAACTATTTTACGGCACATACTGCAATTTAACTATTGTAGGTGGTGACATTGCAATAGGAATCCACTTGAAACAAAAAGCCATCGTCTAAGACATACGAGCAGCTTCTGCAATTGATGCCACAGCATGTTGAGCTAAGATCGAATGATACCGTGGAGAGATGCATATTTCACTGCAGGAAGCAGCTCGAAAATAAAATACACGTCACCGAGCTGAAGCGACTGTTTTCCAAGTGCAATTTTGAGCACTCTTTGGATACCAGCCTTCGCGACAAATTCGTAGACAGGATAAGCGATGTCAGCATTCTCGAATAGTTTTTGACGAACTCTAGACTGATTTTCAAGTCTGCAGAGCACTTCCTCAAAGAGCTTGAAAGATGATAAGGAGTTACAGTGAGAAAATTCGAAGGACATAAATTGCCTGAAACAAAGCCACAAAAAGCAAGTCGAGAAAGAGCACGAAAAGTGAAAGTTCAATCGCAAGACAGAAGAGTCTTTTCATCAATGTGGGAAAGCAATCATGACGTGATTGAATTTTATTCCAAGAACAAGACATGTCAAGTGCGAAATGAAAGGGAATTTTCAATCCGCAAGCAAAGCCAAAGGGAACGCTAGTCGAAATTCAGGAAAAGATTAATTGTTATGAAACTACTCCAATTAGCAGTTTTGATTCGCAGGAAAGAGACAGCTTTTCCCAATCTACGAATGACGTATCGATGCGTGAAAATGTCATCGAGCCATTCTATGTTTTAACATGAAAAGGCTTCCGGAAAAATTCTAGGAATGGAAATTGATAGGGCTCTCCAGTAAGTGTTGTTGAGCCACTGAGGAAATACTAGCCGACACATCAGGGACAGTAGCATTTCAAGATGATACAGATGTCAACAGAAGAGGTGAAGAAGAGCCCTTGCGAAATTTTAACGTGACAATGAAAGCACTTTGAGAAAGCAGTCTGCTTCGTGGTCGGTTTTTGGAAGACTTCATTGAATACTTGGAACTTATGGCAGGCAACAAAGGCATTTCGCCTAGTTCCAAGCAGCTGGAGGCAATTCTGCACGCCAGCGTACCTGGAAATATAAGGCAGTTCGATCAGTTCTTGGGCTCGTAAATGATTTCGGGAAATTCGTCCAGAATAGTTCCTACCCGCCTCATGAGCTCCTGAAGAAACGAAATGAAATGGATCGATACATGTCGGCGAGCATTCGAGAAAGCGAAGAGGCTCAGTGACGAGATGATGCTCACACATTACTACCCCGGCTGCTCAAATTGGCAAGGAAGTCTTCTGTCTAGTTCAAGGCGTAAATAAATTTCATAAGTGCCTATATGGTCAGAAATTTACGCTGTTGATGAAGCACAAGCCTCTCGTATCAATATTTAATCCATCCAAGAACGTAACAACCACGGCAGCTGCAACAATTTAGAGACCGGCTCTAACCTTGTTAGGATACGACTTCGAGATAAAGCATATCCGAAGCGACAAGAGCATGGCAGATATACTGTCCGCACTACCAATAATCAAGAAAGTCGAGACAGTAATAGGAAATATTTTTGAAACCACATACAGCACACATTCAAGTTTGGAAGTCTACCTACAACCCACAATTGAATTGGCGTAGAAACGAGAAAATAGAAGAGCTTGTCGAAGGTGCTACGGGAGCTATGGAAAGATGGTCAATGCATGTTGACCCAGAAAACCTCAAACCTTACTTGAGACGAAGAACAGCGCTCGCCGTTGACTTGGGTTGTGTATCGTAGGGAACGAGAGTGATAATTCCTGAAAGCTACACAGACAGATTATTGGATGAACTTCGCAATGGGCACATTAGAAGGACCGAAATGAAGAACTAGCCAGTTTTAAAAATGGTGGTGGTAACTGGCTCAAGACGTCGAAGAATTGCTTAAAGCCTGTCGTGCATGTCAAGAGAAAAAAAAGAAGTTTCTAAGGTACCGATTCTTCTCAGGGAATATCCTAAAGAGAGATGGCGACGCCTTCAACCTTATTTTGTCGGACCGTTCCATGGAAGAACATTGCTGCTTTTGATCGATGCGTGCTCTAAATAGGCCGAAGTTGTCCAAATTTCATCGACAACATCAAATGCCGCAATCAAAATGTTTCGCACATTATTTGCAAGATACGGACTTCTGGAGAGAATCTTAACCAATGACGGCCGCCAGTCCACCTCTGGCTACATTAGCGACCTCATAGGTAGGGAATGGAGCTGAACAATTTTTGTCACCGCCGCATCATTCAACAACAAACGGTGCAGCTGGGAACTGAGGTTCAAGAGATCAATCGATGCCTGCATGATAGCAGGAGCGATCATGAACGACGCATGTCATAAATTTCTGCTCGCTTACAGAACAACACCTTACGTTACGACCGGCTGCACTCCGGCCAAACTTATCACCAGTGAGGAATTCCGCACGCGATTCGACCTCCTACAACACGCAGTACACGGAACTATAGTAGTACGTGGGAAGGAAGACGGCCCGCAAGTTCCTTTAAATAGCGCCGTGTTTACCAAAATGATTCAGTCTGGGCCAACCAACTACAGAACCGACAAAAAGTGGACAAAAGGCTCGGTGAGCAGCGTGCTTGGAAACAACTTAGGAAATATGTCTGGAAAATGGGAGAATGCGAAAGCGCTACGTGGAACACCTGTAGCCTGACGGGCAGTCGAAACGACAAGAATCGAGAAGAACAGGAGAAGCAAAATTCCCAAAAGAAAAACCGATCCAACGATCGTACAAAAATGGGCTCTAATCCACGCTGTGAAGGAAGTTGGTCAGCGAAGCTGTGGCATTACCTGATCCGATAGATCAACATGACGTAGCCTTGAAGTGGTACCGCCGAGCCTCAGCACAGCGCCGTTGCGCTTGTTGACGTTGCTGTTCCTTTCGTCCCTTCCTCTTCCCCTCATTCGTGTTGCTCTTCGGACGTTCTAACTGTGCTTGGCTTGCTTTGGCAGGAACTGCTGCGTCCATCTGATCACAACGCCGTAGTACATATTGACGTTGGTGTTCCCGTCGCCGCTCATCGTGTTCACTCTGTCCTTCAGGATTCTTAACTATGCGTGGCATTTCTATAGCGCTATCAGAAAACAAATGAAATTAGTTACTAGGCAAGTTCTTCTTTTACATATGAAAGTTTAGTTACGTCACTCCCTGCTTCGTATGCGGCAGTTGCTGCTTGCCGGCAACTGCAGCTTGTGCAACCGTAATCTTTACCGCTAAACGCTTGCAGTGAACGCTATGCACGAAGGCTAGCTTTCTGGCTCTTATTTCTTCCCCCACACGGCGGCCGCCGCCCGCTGCCACGGATGGATGGGTGGCTGTTATGAGCGTCCCCTTTGGAACGGGTTGGTCGGTTGCGCCACCAAGCTCTTGCTATTATACTGCCTAATGTCCTACCTAGGTTAAAAAAGAAAAAGAAACACTATGAACTCTCATAACAAAATTTTCTGATCCCCTATTGTAAACTTTGCTTTTGTACGTCTGTTTTTCGTCGTTTCCCTACTTTTCTTCCACCAATCCTCCCATCGCCTCTTACTAATACCTATTGCGGACATGTTTACTTTTACATTGCTCTCGCTGAACCTGAGTTTCAAATAGGCCAGTGGTGCATAAATCGATCGCTGGGCAGATGTCTTCACATTCTAATAAAACATGCTCCATAGTATCCATGGCATTACCGCAGCAAGCACATGCTTCTTCTTCCTTCTTATACCTCGCTTTATAGGTGCGTGTTCTAAGGCTTCCCGATCTCGCTTCGATAGGTAATGAGCTTCCCTTTGAGTTATCATAAATTGTTTCTTTCCTGATTTCGTTTTTTTTTCTTTTAAGTAGTTACTCATGGCAGGTTTCTTTTCCATTGCCGCCCCCCATGAGATTATTTCAGCCTCGCTGACTTTCCGCTTGATGTTCTTTGTTGCTGTGTTGCCTACCCTACAGGCAGCATATTTGCTGGTAGACTTCCTAGTTCTTTTCCTCCACTGTGAATCAATATTTTTCCCGTACAGATGCCTCAACACTCTCCCAGCCCATTTACTTTCTTCCATATGCCTCAGTCGTTCTTCATACTCAATTTTACTGCGAGCTTCCCTCACTTCAAAACTAGCCCAGCCCATATCACCCTGCACAGCTTCATTTCTAGTCTTCCCGTGAGCGCCCAGTGCGAGGCGTCCCACTAACCTTTGGTTCCCATCGAGTACTGATTGTACCCCTGATTTAAAGCAAACAACAACATTTCCAAAATTAAGTCCTGGAACAATTACACCTTTCCACATACCTCGGAGCACCTCGTACCTATGGTATCCCCAAAGCGCTCTGTGCTTCGTTATGTATGCATTTCTCTTCCCCTTCACTGTTATTGTTTTTTCCTGTGTTTCCATATATCTGTTGCCTTTGTTTATCCATATGCCAAAGTATTTATATTCTGTTACCCCAGGTATTTCCTGCCCCTGTATTGCCACTGTCTCTTCACTCTTTTCATTGAATATCATAACATTTGATTTTCTAACGCTAAATTTCAAACCTAAAGTCTGGCTTTCCTGTCCACAGATATTAGCTAGACGTTGAAATTCACTTTGCTTGTTAATTAGCAACACAATGTCATCTGCATAAAATAAATCTGGAAGCTGCTGCTCTACCACTGTACCCGCCTGTTTGCATGAGAGATTAAAACCGATATTACTTCCTTCTAACGCCCTCTCCATCCTCACCATATACATCATAAACAGCAGTTTGGATAAAGGACAGCCCTGCCTCAGTCCCTTGTTGATATGAACATTCTTCTCGCTCCTCATCCCTTCCCATTCAACGCAAACGGTATTTTCTAGGTAGAGCTCTCTCAAAATCTGTAGACAATCGTCACCTAAGCCTTCCTATTCCAAGATATCCCACAACATGTTGCGGTCTACGTTGTCATAGGCTCCTGTAATGTCTAAAAAGGCCACATAACGGTCTGCTTTCTACTTTCGATATTTCAATACACTGAGTAAGAACAAATAAGTTATCATGTAAACGCCTACATATTATGAAGCCATTCTGAAGTTCTCCCAGAATGCCATTATTCTCTACCCATGCTTGCTGCTTTAATTTGATTGCCTGCATTGCTAGCCTGTATATTACCCATGTAAATGTCAATGGTCTATACGAGTGAATTCTACCTTTGTTCCCCTTGCCTTTATAAATTAAATTAATTCTACTTTGTCGCCAACTGGATTGTGTTCATCTATATTTTAAAGTTTTTTTCCACTGCTTTCATCTGAGCTTTCTTACATTTTGGTCCTAGTTCATTAATCGGCCTAACGGGCGCCTCGTCTAGCCCTGTGGCTGTGCGCTTAGGAATTTTCCCTGGCTTTATTCCAGTTGAAATTTGTCAGCACCAGCTTCTTTTCCACCTGATTCTCTTTCATGCTCTTTTTTTCTTCAAATACAACCTCGTCATTATCTTGGAAAGATTCGGCCATTATTTTTCGAATGTAATTTATTGCCGCTCTTCCTTCCCGTCTGTTGTCATCTTAGTCTAGGATATGTTGTTGTATTGTTGTTGACTTCCTGCCTAATAATTTTGAGGTTCCAAAATATTCTAGGTGCGGCCTTCTTTTTCTCATGTATTTCTGACAACCAACTTTCACTTTCACCTTTTAATTTTGCTTGCACCAGTATTTGAGCCATAGACTTTTTCTCCCGGTATATTTCCCATTTACTGGCTACTTCATCCTGCGGCAACTGCGCCTTCTTTTCCCGGCTGTGCTCTTGGGATGCTTTCTGTCGTTCGGCGATCGCTTCTCGTATCGCCCTGTTCCACCAGCCTTTCGGTTTCTTTTTTCCTTCCCAATGGACATGTTTCTATTTCCGTACTTCTGTCGTTATTACACCTAGAAGCTAACTATATTCCCACTCTTTACTTGGCAATTTGCCAAGTATTTCCTCGATTCTTGTGACTATATTTGTGTTTTTTTCAGCGTCCAAGTTCGAACTGGTCATTTTGCATTCCTTGCTCTCCTTCCCAACTACATAACCCATTTTCAAAATTATGCGTTTATGGTAACTCCCTACGGTGCTATATCATACCTCGTCAATGACCACTTCTCTCAACTTATCATGAATTCCTTCTGTCATCAGATAGTAATCAATGGCTGATTGCCGGTTTCCCACTTCCCACGTGATCTGCCCTTCACACTTAGACCCTGTATTCACGATAACGAGGTTATGTAGCTCACAAAGGTATAGCATTGACTTCCCGTTGTTGTCGGTATAGCCATATAAATCCTATGTATGTGGGCATTCATGTCACCTAATATGATAATTTTGGCACCATTCCCGAAACCCCTAATATCAGGACTTATGCATTCCGCTAACTCTTTATTCTTCTTTCTGCAATTTTTTTCGGTCCACAAATACGTAACGCCCAGCCAAGTAATTTTTCCGCTCATTGCACCTGATAACCAAAGATACTCTGAACATTTTGAATTTACTCTTCTGGAGTTGGCTCGCTGATGGATGAGCAATTCGGCTCCCCCTCCCTTTCTTTCCGACTTAGTTCTGTTGCACCCTTCCCAAACATAATGCCCAATCACTGGCGGCTCTTCCGAGTCTCTAAGGGCCGAGCGCCATTTGGTAGTACTGCAGTGAACCCAGCGGCGCACGCGTTGCGAGCCTTGCATCAGGGGGTGGGGGGGTGGGGGGGAGGTACAGTTCCGCTGTGGAAAGCAGAAGCAAGTGAGCCTCCTTTGGTAACGATCGCGCCGCAAGAAGTAAGCTCCGGCATAGCGCAATACTCGAAACGTACAACAGCTGCGTCTCCACGAACCGAGTTACGAGAGAGAGCGATATATATATATATATATATATATATATATATATATATATATATATATATATATATATATATATATATATATATATATATAGAGAGAGAGAGAGAGAGAGAGAGAGAGAGAGAAACATTTATTTCATTCCGGTCCCCTGTCGAGGGCTCCTAGTCACGAAGATTCATTTAACAAAATAGTTTGATTATTAAATGAGAAAATGAAGGTCCAAGTATCAGTATTTGAATTTCGCGCCGGTACGTCAGCGTGACGTCAGGGATTCCCACGTATGTTTTCGCATTTGGGCCGCGTTGGCTGAATAAAGGTTCCCGAAACTTGCCATGTTGAATATTTGGTTCCTTTAGAACACAATGTAGTCAATCTGTACCGCTATATATAATTAGTGGGCCCTAGAAGGTGCCATCAAAATCCACGATGTCACAGCCCCCAGGTGCGGGAACTTAAGTAGGCGTCGCCACCCGTATTTCGTTCTTGCGCTTTTTCTGGCTTACCAAACGTCTTATCGTTGTAAGAGTGGTGTTTTTGGTGTTGGAGAACGGTAATTTACTGATGCAGAAGAAGTCATTTTTCACTTTAGTGTCCCTTTAAATATATTGGGTATGTGCATGTTGTTTACTGTGGAAATTTAAAACAATGTTGAAGTGAGAAAATACGGATGAGGCAGCCGCCGCTAGTGCTTCTAATGCGCTTGTCCTCTTATTGTCAGTATGTGCAGAAATATCGCGAAAGTGTGATTTAAAGGTCGTGCACGTCCGCGCGAACAATGATGCAGTAAGCTGTTAGCCAGAATGAAATTCTAAGTGAAAATGTCGAGGCGAGTACAAATATACCTCAAATGATGTGGGTTAGAAAACTCTGGTAATGACATTTTGACTCTAATGACAAGCTCTGGTAATGACAGGGCGCTTGGGCCCCGGAGGCCCCCCGTAATCGGCGCCTATGAACGTGCGCATTATAACGGGAGAGATTCAGAAGCGGTAACGTGCATTTAGGGATTTATACGCCAAGATTTATTTCATTGTCCTATGACGTCTATATAACCAAAAGTTGAAGCGAGGTGTCATGTGACTGCCCTCAACGGCTTGATTCATGATAAAAATGTATTAAATTACTGTTCCAGACTTTCCGCTGGTTCATGTGATATGTTGTAATAAGTTCCAAGGGAAATCAGTTGGCTATAAAAATACAAAAAATCATTTCCAAGTTCAGTAACCTGCGTTTCTATGCATATGATTGTGTTGAGAAAGACACTGAAGAAATTAACGGTTACCTCTAAGGTGGCAAAGAGACTCATGACAGTAACGATTTGTAAATAAGTCGTGTGAGACACGACTATCCATTTGCACTTGTGCATTCTATTGATGAACGATTGTGCCTATTACTTACTGCATGTGATGTTCTTGCAGTGAGTGACCGAAGCAAGACTAATATGGTTTTGATATTTAAAGCTAGGCCATTCAAGACCATCTTTAAGGTATTCATAGCACCATAATAAGGAAACGTCATTTTTATGTACTCTAACTTCGTTAGAAGTTCATCATTACTCTTCCGTGCTTGATAAGCCAGAGATATATATGATTCGTCGCGGAGAAATGAATCATGCAAAATCAGAAAACTATCATGCACGCATATCATAGACGACACCTCACAAGCGCGATGTCGAAAGCATGGCTGCTGAAAGGAATCTTAGAATCTTTGTAGCAATTCTTCGTGCAAAAAGTCAAAAAGTGCCTTTCTGCGTTACAGTCCTAGTCGAACGTACGCTTGCTACATGTACGCTTACCAGACACTCCAGTTCAAGTTCTTCAAATGTGATTCGAACAATAAGAATTCGCTGTTGTTTTCACTATATTTTGTGGGAGACATTTCGAACTGCAAAGGCGTCTGTGGGCTGGTATTGTCAAGTCCAATCATTTCCTCTACAAGCAAGAGACGGTCGTTGACTGCCGTCGAACAGGAAGTCGTCGCGATGTTGAAAGGCTCTGTACTCGAAAACATTTCGAATGACAGAAAAAAATGAATTGGCTTACATCGGCTGCCAGGTCTGTACAACTACGAAAACCTCACTTCGGTTGCGGAGAAGCCAGGAAACACTCATTCATCGATTACGGCTAGGTGTTGCATACACCCACCGATACCTCCACAAGATTGGACAAGCACGGGACCCTGAATGTAGCGTCTGTCACACTCTCGAGACAATAGCTCACGTACTTTGTGTGTGCCCTCAATACTATGCGGCCGAACGCAGAAAACTCAAATCAATAGTTGACAGCTTGGACTCCCGTCCCTTTTCAGAAGAAAAGCTTTTGGGCGCTTGGAGGAGTGTTCACTGTGCCCAACGTGCCATAAAATCACTTTTGAACTTTTTAAGTGAGACTGGTCTAGACGATCGCCTTTAGAAGCTGTGAGACGTGCAGTCAATACGAAATGTGTTTGCGCAATAACTTTTTGGGACAATATTACTTTCTGTATGGACAAGATTACCGTTACGTGTATGCGCGTTCACTGCGCACCCGCATATTGGATAACGTGTATATAGTATCTCATTGTACCATAACATAATCACCTGCCACCTACCTTTCCCTGTATTTCCCACTTCCCCTTTCCCCAGTGAGGAGTAGCAGGCTAGAGACACGCTCTCCAGGCCGACCTCTCCTCCTTTCTGCTCATTAAAATCTACTCCTCCTCCTCCTCCCTGCAGTGTCACTATAGCTGATGATCAGAAAGAAGCTTGCATTTGCTTGTTTCCTAAGGTGCGCACGTGTGAGTAGCAACTCATATTTGTCTTCGCAGACGTCTGAGCTGTTGATCAATGCTTGGTGTTATTTGTTAGGTTAACCTTTGAAGACATTCGGGCTGTTTAAACCAGCTTCAACGAATACCTCCTGCTGTGTCTGGTTGTAATTCGTTCTATTTCTTTTCTCAGATGTTTGCTGGGTGGTGTGTTAGCTCTATCGGCTTTCAGTTTTCTTAAATAAGTACAGGAAGCTATGGTTGTAAACTGAAAGGGGGCTCACTATATACACAGCGCTTAATACAATTCAGGCAGAACTAATCTCAAATTCACTGCGTTAATGCAATTAGCATTTATGTAATGTAGCGACACACCATACCACCAAATTATTGCCTTTTGTGAAGCCGGCTTCTGCAATTTTGTGTCAGCGACATCTTCAGCATGGCTCATGCCTTAGGTGCCACATAATACATACATAATAATACATAATTAACGATATCTACAAAGGCAGGAGCCACTTTTCTGTTCAGTGCACCTAACAGGCTGCACAACCTTTATATATAGAAAGGTTGCTCAAGAAGAACAGAATAAGCGAAACATGCGAAAAAAAGAAAAGAACACATGAAATAGCATGTAGAATGCCACAGCAAAGTTGTCTACTTAATTGTTCTGTCTTGCGGCCATTATTACGTTGACCATATAGGTCGTAGTATAAGAAACGACCGTCTGAGGAAACACGCAAATTCTTTGCAAGGTTTGATAGGCAGCAATCTGGCCGGAGCTGGGGTGGTGGTGAAACTTTATTAATACAGAAATCTATGCGCGGTTTCTTCCTGGGTGGTTCCCTCTGACAGGGCTCCACTGGCGATTCCGGCTCGCCGGGCCTGGTTGAGGGTCGCCAGTTGGCTTCCCAGGTCCAGTTCGGAGAGTCTCGCCTCCCAAGATCACGTAGTGAGTGTGTGTGCTGTGACTCGTGGCGAGATTGCCTCGTCCGGACGGTCGGTGCAATTCGTTTGTTATGTGCGTGAGTGCCGCTGTGTTTTTGCTACACCAGGGACATGTCCGGGACGTATATCTATCCGGGGAGACGGCGTGTAGGCGGGACAAGTGTGGGTATGTGTTCGTTTGCAGGCGGCGCCAGTCCCTTGCCTGGAGTTTATTGAGAGCTTCGTGTGGGGGAGCGTATTGTCGTCTTGCGGAACGTTGGTACTGCGGTATTTGTTGACTTGCGGTTATTAACGCGTGGGTCGCTACTCGGTCTGCCAGGGGATGAAGGACGGTGTGGTCTACCGCTGGGCTAGTGAGACCTTGAGCTGCGCAGTCCGCCTCTCTGTTACCCCGCAGGCTTTCGGGCCGGGGGCTTCAGACGATACCGTGGGTCCACTCTAGTGAGCGGCCCAGGATTCGAATGACTTTTATTGGGAGCGTTCCATTAATGTATAAACGACACGCCGCTTTTGAGTCCGTAAGGACGCGTGCGGAGTTGCTCTCGACGTCGCGAAGTGCGAGAACGATCGCTGCTGCTCCTGCTTCTGCGCTGCATGTGGCGCGGATGGAGGCAGCTGCTACCAGGTTCCCTGATTGACGAGTGATTGTGTGTTTCGTCTCGCGACGTGGTGGCGAGGGATCTCGCCGTGATGTAGCGAGTGCAAGTGTCATCCAGATTCAGACAGGTGCCAGATTGTGCGAAAACACCGTGAGCAGAGCACCCGTCAAATATGTGAAGCCTTTTTTTGATGCTCAAGAAGAAAGTATTCTGCGTCAGCACGCCGTCTGCTCAAAAAGGAGACGTGTTTATCGAGATTGAGTTGCGATATGTTCCCGACCCCCCTTTTTTATTTCATTGTTTCTTATAGTGTATAAAGTTCGAAGCAATAGGAATAAACTCATCCGGTTGCTAGTGAGCGCATTACGTATGTCGCTATATTTTGTGTAGTTCGTCTGAGTGCCGTTCTCCCAGAATTTGAGTGACTACACAGTAGTTCTCCGCTGCCACATGTACCACGACACACTTCTTTTTCATTTGATATGTCTTTTTCGGTATATTTAAACAGTACGCAATCAATAGCACTTCGCTGCGTTCTAGAAGAGCGTGCTCAGAAAAAAAAAAATTTAAAACGAATTCGTTTTCGGGCTACAGCACCCAGTGTAGTTTTCTTCTTTTTAGACGATGGCGTGTACATACGAATGCAATCTCCGCTGCTTGGAAGACATGTTTCGCACTGTCTAAGACTGCCCTCTTTGCATCAGCCTATTTATGTTGCTGAGGTTTATTATACTTTTTGCGCACGAAGTAGGACAAGACGGACATTGCGTACGCTGCTGCAAACCCATGCTTGAAGGCACACTTATCTCTGCACTTCACACGGGATACTTACTTCGTCGAATGACGAAAGCCATTGTCGTACTTTCGTAATGCTGCAGTTGCACCCGTAAGATGCGTGTGATTTGTGCCGGAAAGGGAGCAATAAATAACTAACGTCAGAGGGTGCATTTCTCTTGCATTGTAGCCGGCTTCTTGACTATGACTGACACAAGCTGAAGTGCAGATACCTTCTCATTCGTGCAATCCTTCTGTGGTTCAAGTTCCTATATAGACACGCTTTCTGAAGTGCTCCGTGAAGTCTTATGAGCTTAAGATAAGATTTCATTACGTTTTCATAATACTAAATACACAATATCCAAGCTGATTAGGCACACAGAAGGTGCCTTGTAAGGGGTTTGGTGTATTTAATTGCCCCAACAGCAACTTTCTGAAAGTGAATCTTTAGTCTGCTGCAGGAGTCCGTTTTCTATACATGTATTTTTACCTTACATATACAGGGTGCCTAACTATCATGCACTAATATTTAAAAATATGCAAGTACCACGTAGCTGGACAGAACCAAGGTGACGTTGTTTGCCGTCGCACGGAGATAATCAGACTATTTCTTGCGTTCTGCCTAATTGCATAAGCAGTCTTGATTATTCAATCGCCTTGACAAATATTATAATTAGATGGAAAGTATCAATGAGAAAATTCTAAAGAAACATAAAAAACTCCCGATACAGGTTTGTGTTGCTGAATACGTGCTACATAAATGTGTTTGCCGAGCGTGAAAGAAGCCCGCGAATACACGCAAACTGCCTCGAACGGCCAGTGACGCGCCAATTTTGCGTGTATTCGCGAGCTTCTTTCAAGTGCGGGATTGAATTAATTGAATTTCTCAAAGTAGAATGCATCAGAAAATTTGTAAAATAGACTTTCGCACAACCTGCTAACATGATAGCATCGGAGTAATTCGAATATACGATAAGCAAAACTCTGTTACGCGGAAACTCAAACACAAATGCTTCCAGCTTTGCCATTTGTTGGGCGTGTTGGTAAATTGAAAGCATATTTAGCTAGTTGTTGAAGTTAGCGCATTGTGTTGTCGTCTCCATTCTGTCCTTGTTTGCTGGCGCTAAATATGCTTTCTGCTTCCAGCTGCCGTTTGCTTTTGTGTGAGAAAAACCGCGCACTCAGACACGAAAAATCCCGATGAACTAGAAGCTACCAGTTTTGCTATGAAATGATGCAGGGGTGCATATTCCGCAAATATGCTATACAGCGCCAAGTATACTCCAGCAGCATGTGACAGCGCTTTCGGTTTCTTGCAACAGATATCGGCGGAATCAGCGTAGCTCTTATGTGCGGCGGTTTCTCATTTGTGCAAACGCGATAGAGAAAAAAGGAAATAAAACCATCCTCGGTAATTATCTACGCCAATGAGAAGCATTTATCCCCTGTACGTGGCGCGAAGCAAGAAAGAACTGATCTCCTCCCAGATAAACGCTTGCTCGTGGAGGACCGCCACATTTGCCGTAATAGAAGCCAATGGCTGGTTGCTTATTCGGATTCGATTCCCGATCGCGGCGGCCGCGTTTCGATGAGGGTGAAATAAAAACAAAACGTTCGTGCCTTGCATTTAGTGCACGTTAAAGGAGGCCAGTTGGTCAAAATTATTTCGGTGCCCCCCAATATGGCTTAATGATATCGTGGTTGTGGCACGTCAGACCCCAGGCATGAAGTGATGGAGACCTCATCAGGAACTCCAGCGGCCTGTGTGCATACAGAGTCTGGGAAATGTTTTTTCTTGTACATGCTTCTTTACTACGATGGTGGGAGCTTCGTTGCAGAGCTGAACGAGCTTGCGAGGCAAGAAGTAAGCACTGATTCCCCGTGCCGCTGGACGTAGTATTTAACGCTGGGAACCACAGCAGTACTTGTATACTAACTACCCACAGCACCAGACGGTAAGTACAGAGCACGGCAAGACCTTATTTCCCCCACTGCATAACTTATCTTCTTTTGCGGGACTTACTCGCCACTTCGCATTATAGGATTCGACGCGACATTACCCCGCAGTATCTAACGCCGACGAAGATTATACTTGCTGAACTTCAAGCCATTTGAATATAAAATAATGGGAGTCAGTGGTCGATTAGCTGAGGCCGCTCATCGTGACCCCGGGACGACCAGTGCGCATCGGCCGTTTTCTGTACCACACACTCTGCACGTTAAAAGAGCAAGTGGCGCAGAGACGGGGCTTTGTCGATCGCTCGGGGACAAATGGTACGAACGAGGGGTCGCTTCAGTTTAGGCTGCGCATAATGGCGTTGCTCATCAGAATAAACAGCTTATACTACATGCAAGGATATTTGGAATTGCAAACATTTGTGCGAGGGCATAGTTACCATATCTTCTGTAGTCTACTCAGTTGGTACGAGTAACTTTAGAAAGAGAGAGGGATGTGGTGCAAGTTGCATTGGGACTGGGCCAAAAATTAACTTTATGACGAAAAGTGTAAAACTTGATCGATAAGGACACTGTATATAATGCTTTCTTCATTATCTGACCAGACTAGTTTAGTTATTATCCTTACCATTTTGGGGTCATTGACAGCGTTTATCTTCGAAGCAAAGCCTGCCACTAAACGAAACCAATGACTGATTTTGAAATCAGCGTGGCAAAACACAGAAAACATTGGAGGACACTTAAGCTTTGCCTTTAAGAGTGGAACGTGATAGCATTCAAAGATACCTGACTGCTTCTCTCGCTTCCCGGCAAGTGCAGCTAATGTAACCGCAATGTTTGCCATGAAATGCTGGCAGAGGATGCTACGCACGAAGGCGAGCTTTCCGCTAGAAACGAGGCCTCTTGCGTGGGCCGATTCCGGAGGTTGTGCACAGCCACGCCAAAAAATTACATCATTTTCAGGTTTCTGTAATTGTTTCGCACTTATAATATTTACGTCTGGCAAGATTTAACATAAAAGGCATGCGCTGCCGGTGTTTTGTTTCATGACGTTTGTTTGTGGGCTGTCATTCTCGAAATTCCGAGAAACAACTTCGCCAAGAATGTAAGATAAGTCCTGAGCAATTTTAGCGATAGAACGGTGTGGTAATATAATCCGCATAGACAGCATGTCATACAGCAAGGCGTGGCATATACATATGCCTAAATATATGCGGAAATTTCCGCTCACGGACTGCTCCGACGACGCCGACACCGACACGTATTTTCTGCAACATGGGAACCCTTAATGCTATCGCGTTCAAAACTTTCGTGTGACTATAGCGTCCATGATAGAACTGTCGCAGGACCGTAATCTTAGACATTAGAACGTTTAAAAAAGGTATCATCTATCTGCGTGTAAGTACGCATCTGTCGCCAAACTTGCTGCATTTATCGTTGATATTTAAATTACCAAATGCATCTTATCGCTCTTTTTGAGAATTATAAAATTGAGTGGCATTGATGACGCGTTCAGCGCGTTTCCGTTTAGCAACTGCCATGACGGAACCTTCGTGTCCTGTTGTTTGAACGTATGAGCGAATGCAACATTTCCCAATCAACACCACCATACCGTGTGAAAGGTGGGACAAACTTATACGGGTTCAGCATTCAAATAGAAATTTCTCGTGGATAAAGAAGAAGGTTCCATGATATTGGGAGCGTAACCCACTTACATCATTTTCTTTCATACTGCTCATCCGACTAAAGACGTCCGGGCGTGTCTTGTCGGGAACAGGAAACGATCATGACTATCTCTTCACGAAGACAATTATTATAATTACATATATAAAAGCTTCGAAGTAGGCACCGCCAAACGGTTTAAAAGCGAAAGATTTCCCCTCTTAAATTTTTTCTGACCTCAAATGCGCTCACACTTATTTTATGCGTAAGGTTTATTGTTGAAAATATCACAGGCGTTTACTATACGGGCGCCAGCCAATCCACAACTCTTTTAATAATGTGAAAGGGACTTGGAAAGCGCGAGTTATGCTGCCAGAAACTAAGAATTTCAACTACATGATGAAACCAGACCCTGAAGTCAGAGGATGAATGGCGGAAACTACTTGTTACGTTTGATAGAAATACAGAAATAACAAGTTAAAGGGAAATGAAAGTGGACGAAAGGTCAACTTGCCACTGATGGGAGTCGAACCATAAACTTGAGCATTACTCTTGCGGTGCTTCACCAATTAAGCTGTGGGGCACGCAACCAACCTCCTATCCAGTTTTGGGGCATTTGTATAAGTGCGTATACGAGATTAAGGCTGGGATTCATAGCCAACGTATGCACGGTCATGTCAGACGATGTGGAACGCCCTTTCGACCGCAGGCGTCACGTTTGATTTTTTCGTATAAGGTTTGCAACTGAAAAAAAAAATATTTCGGAATCTCTTATTCTCATCGTTCATAACAAGTGAGAAAGATAGCGAGAAACTACGAGGACATTTGCGCACGTAGAGTACATATTGACGGCATCGATTAAGCGAGAAATAAATCCTGCAGTTGCTTATGGAACACCATAAGTGTGGTCCGCACTCTTGTAGTTCGCACCGTAATGCACGAGGCCTTAAATCATCAACGAGATGATTCGAGGAATGCGAAAAAAAAAATCAACCTGCCGGGCACGCGAGGCTCTCCGGAGATTCGCTAAAAACACGACTTGCATATTGTACGTCACTCGTCTCCTGCAAATGCTTACTCCATGAATATTTAACCCGTGCATTAGTGTACGTCGCCCGAAGTTTTCTTCCTTCGCGCTAATGGCACGATGCAGAACGTTTCGATTACAGGTGACAGAGCTCTTTGCCTATTCATCCGCCCGACAAATTATGCTGGTATGTACTAATTTTTGACGAAGCATATGTAACGTGAGAGGACTCACCAAACCATTCTAGTTCCGCTCTTTGTCTCTGCTCCTGATATGCGCACTAAGTAAAGGTTTGATTTACTTACCGATTGAATTCATACGAGTGCCACTCACGGAGAAGGTGAGGCAATTTCGCATCAGCGTGTTCGACGGTTATATGAACCTATTTTGTAATGTCTTTTCATATTGCGTTTCTTTTATCGGTTTTGATGTTGTGTGACTTGGACATATCTACATGTTTCTCATGCCAAAAAGAGTAGTCGGCACCTTCTCTTGGTGCTATCATCTTATTTAATCAAATCAGTAATGAGAAAGTTGGCATACGGCCGATGGAAGTTGTCAGAGAAAAATAGAGACACAGCATAGGGCTCAGAGATTGCAGACGTATTGAACAAGACGAGCACCGGTCCACGGAGAAAGGCAGGATACTCCAGACAATAACCAAGTGCTGCAAGTGCGAACCGACCGAGACTTAGAGCAACAGGCTCTACAGGCTCGCTTGGCATTCGGCCTGTTGGTTGTCTAGGATGCGTAATTCATGGGCGACACTCATAGCGTAGTGGTAAGCGTATTGTCTTGAGACACAAATGCAAAGGGTGAATAATGGACCAGATGTGAGTAAGGGGAGTAAATGACGATCTAGTTTACATTAAGAGAAACGAATGATGTTTAGTGAGCCGTGAATAAAGAGTAGAAAAGTAGAATAGCTGAATCCCTACCAGTGGAAGGCAAGAACTGCCTGAAAATGCAGATAATTGAATAGCGTGACGAAATTGGAAAACGTGCGGGCACAGAGTAAGTGCGCTTGACGCAGGACCGACATAGCATATCTTTGCAGAAGCATATTTGCCCTAGCGCACTTAATTACACTAATGATCTCGCTTGTGTCGCCATTTGGTGTATTCGCCGTAGCATGATCTTGACCACAAGTTCCTATAATCATGTTGAAAAAACGATACATACATGATGCAGAGTAAGCCCGCCATTTGCGACAAGCGGATTTCTTGTCTCTTTTGGAAGATGCTATATCGCCTTCCCGACTCGCCGGGCTTTCGAACGATGGAAGGGCTCGAGGCTGCATCATTCAACACTCCGCATCTCTGGTCGACCACTAAAGGCTCCGTAAATACATAACCGGCGTGTTAATGCATATAATCTGAGCCTCACTGTTGTCATGCTCATGGGGCGATGCAGAAAGCTTTGGTTGCCTTCACTAACACCACCAAGTTGACAGTCAATTAGGCTAACTAGAAGTTAGCCACCTCCCTCTCAGAGCGTCTAACGGTTTTCCTTTTGAAAGCTGAATTTGTGTGTTGCCTGAGATAACTGTGGCTCAAAGCGACTGATTAGACTATTAATTAGCTCTCCAAATGGTCCGTTTTCTAGATGTATATTCATATCTCGTGCTTGTCGTGCGAGCTGTAAGTAAACTAAGCTACAATGCACTTTACACGATTAAGTTATCGAACTGTTAAGTATAGTTGGTAACGAAGAGCGCAAAACGCATGACGAAGGACGAGAGCACCTTCCAGCACTGTTCATTCATCCTGGGCTTTCGATGTTTTCTCTTCTTGAGTTACATGCAACTTACCAAGCAGACGTGTTGTTGCATATCTGTACAGCACCGTCCTTTTGAACCGTCTGTCCCAAATCATTAGCGCAGGCTCAACGACATTGCAATCGAAAGAGCACCGCGCATTTTGTCGGTCTTGTCCTGGGCTTCGCGCCGTTCGCTGCGCAGCTGAAATGAGTTAGTCTGCAACATGAGCAAAATGTCGTTAAGACCTCGATGTAATGTTTTGGTTCTCTCCAAGCTTTATTAACGACCGCATCGGCGGCACGAACAGCTAGCGGCTGTGAATATTGACCAGCTTCCCCAGAAGCTACGAATGGGCGTGGTGCTCTCGTTCCTGCCGTGCACGTGCTCCAAAAGAGAAAAACAGAGGCGCTGCACGCCACGATTGCTTAACCGAGCTGATAGGATTGCTCGGTGATTTCTCTTAGCACATCACGTTTTTACGTTTAATTCATTCAATCTCTGTACATATAGGGGAAGCAGTTGCAACATGCACGTGGTGCTTCTTTAGGTAGGTTGGATTTTACGAAGGCAACAACACTATAAAAAAGCCTTTGCGAAACGTCGGTTTCAAGGTTTTTGACAACTCGTATGGTTGAAACAGGTCTTGATCTATGAGGAAAATTGTGGTGAGTAAAGAGTGTTTTTGTTTTCTGTACTTCACGATGGCAAAATTTTACCGCAGCTACCTCCTTGTCCTTAATGTCTTGGCTCTTGCTTCCGTTAAAGACCAGTTGAAACGCGGACGTATTGGCTGTTCACACGCCTTAATAAAATACATTGTTCCTGAAAACACGCATAATACGAACGTACTTCAGCTTCAGTTCTTTGGCGTCCCCTTATATATTTCGCATGCAGCATATGATATATACAACATTCAATATATTGCTTTTAGAAAACCACAATGCCTTACATAAGTTTGCATAAATAAGAATAATATATATAACACTTACATCGAAGTTTGTGAAGCTTATTTATTTTATGATATTTAACAAATATGGCGTCAGATAGCCCACATTATGCCACCCGCAGTTCTTGTGAAAGACACTTTGTGTTATTTGCGTAGTTGGTGCCGGGCTGGGGGTGGAGAGACGTTCGAAAAGTGAAGTTCATTGCTTTTTAGGTGTGTCATGAACTACGGTATAGATGGTAGAGAGAGAATAAACATTTTTATTGAGTGAATCCAGCTTTGGAGAGGCGTCCTCATTCCACAACGCCTTGAGCTCGGGCCGCGTCCTGGGCCCTCGCAATGAGCTGTTGCTGATCCTCGAGGTCGGAGCTGGCCAAGGCTCTCTCCCAAAGCTCGTTGGTGGGGTACGGGCTCGTAGGATTTAACGGTGCCGCTCTGCAATCCCCTACTATGTGCCTGAGGGACCCGCGCTCTGCGGAGAAGCGGCATTGCGGAGAGAATTGTGTAGGGGTTACGAGGTGATTTCTGGTCACCTCGTAAGCACGTCTGGTCACGGCCAGCACGTCTCAATTATTTGCCGTAGCTACCGAAGAGCAGATAAAAAACCGTAAGTCCCGAGTTCAGGCAAAGGTCCGAGTTCAAATCGACTTCGTGCTACGCTACTCGGTGAACGAAGATAGCGCAAAACTTGCGAAAATAGGAAAAGGCGCGTGGGGCTAGCCCCACCGTACCTTTCATGTTCCTATTGATTGATTGATTGATTGATTGATTGATTGATTGTTGTACAAAAAGAAAAAGAGGACGGCTTCGAGAGAGGGTGTACCGCATTTTACCGTGCTTCACTCGACGCCAGAAACAAGCACAACCAATCTTCAGACGCACCAAAATCCGCTTGCTCCTCCTTTTAATGGCGTCTTCTGCTTTTGCGTATATCTTTCATTCCAAGAACGTCGATAGAAGATTATAAACTGAAAATCAAGGTCGCGCGGGCACTCTGGGTTTCATTCGAAGGCGTTAAAACATGCTTGTTCAACTTTTGAAACTTTTGAATAATTTCTTTAATAAAAGCCTTATTTTCTGTAGAGCACAACTTTGCTTAACTTCCCGGAGTTTTACGTACATACGCAAGTAAGTAAGTCTCTCTCTGAATAGATTACTTATATCGTACTGAACGTTGATCGGCAAAGTAGTACCCGTAAGTACTTCTTGTTGCGCTTCTTGGTAAAATCTGTGTATTACAAGAGGTACACAAATTAACATGCATATACTAATGAAGTATAGACGAGCGCTACTTCCCACGGTTTAATGTAGTCTTCGAATTTCTCAATTATACTGCGTACCATACCTTCGAAACATAAGCAGAACCATAAGACAGCAGCTAATAAACGGGAAGGAAATTGATCAATTGTTTTCTGGTTTCATGTGACAGTTCGCAACAAGGTGCTTTCTGACCGTTACAAAGATATGGACACGCTACTGGTGCGGCTATCTCCATTTTTTCGTTATTTGCCGTGCTCCTAAATCTCTCCTCACCCTTGTGTTTTAGCATTTTGCTCAAATTTCTATGTCCGAAAAACGCGGCTCACATATGAGCAAAATCATTTTCGAAACATGGCTGAGGGTTTCAAAGAAAATGAATATTTAAATACTTTTCGAGAAACAACCTTGGAGGCGGGGGGAGCATATGAAGAAGGAAGGCGATCGGGAAGCCAACGTTGTACTGCACCAGATATGGGTTCTAAACCGTGTCAATGATCCTGGATGGACGTGATGTCCCCAGAGGATGCCAGTTATAAAACTACACCAAACAGCACGAAATAAAATCAAAACGAAAACTATTCCTGACAGTTGAAAAGCCAGTTCTCCGCCGCTGTTCAGTGCCAAACCAGAGCGTGTGAGAGCGTAAAACATCATCCAAGGTTTACTTGTCACATGTAACGTGCCGAAAAGCAGCGCAGTGATCATCGAAGTTGTTTTGTAACCACATCGCATTATCCATACAGAAATAAATATGAGTACGAGGGTTACGCCGCCCAAGGCTCTGGGTCTCAGATACAATAAAAAAAAGAAGAAAAAAGATATAGGGATGGATATTTGGTCTGTAATAGCAATGCACTTTTAGAGGATTGTTAGTATAAAGACGACGAAAGCAACTGCAACAATGTGGTACAGCTTGGCAAGTTCATTAACATTCATATTGATTATAACGCAAGAAGGACGTTAACCCAAGTACGCTCGCCTTGTGTCCTACTACGCCAGTGTTTTTACATTCCTAATGCTCTGTAATCAATGTAAATATGTCCAAAAAATAAAGAACTTAAGAAACAGCACACTTTTATGGAAATAGAACACTGTTTAGCAGCACTCATCAATCTTAATGGCCGAAAATAAATTTTGAAGAAATGCAAGGGCAACGGCCGCCGCTTTAACGGAGGCGCTCGTAAAATATATTGATGCGTTGAACCTTGGCAGCTACCACGTCGGAGCCGGTTGCATCATTCACTACTACTACTGGAGGCGTTGCTCCTCTGCACAACAAGTGATCATCAGCCTGCCGTGATCATCACCATTACCTTCACATTAAATATGAAGTATGAGGCCAAGTAAGTCCTGCGAATGATATTGATCAAGGCGGCCTGGCTTACGACAATACTTTTATAAATAGTTTACTTATCGAAATCAGGCGGGCATAGCGTGTTCAGCCCCGTATACTGCATCGCATTTAGCACGATCGTCAAATCTGGTGGCTGCGCTTCTTTTTTTCACCCGAGAGTTTGCATCCTATGTACGAAAGCTGAAACATCAAAAATTCAATGGCTCGTTGAGCACACGTTGTTGATCGGGCCAAATTGCAAGAGGCAGCAAACTGGGGCCCGTAACGAATCAAGAGAATCAGGGAAGCAAATAGCTGCAGTTCCCGCGGATGAAAAAAAAAATTGCGCAGAAACCATCGACGATGATTATGAATGCAAACGAATAGACGGAACGAACAGGCGAGCAGCAGGCCGTTCGTGTTTAAGTGAAGCGTTTTCCTCAGAAATTCCGTCTGCAGCCTCTCCTCTCTCATTTTCGGAAGACCTTTTTCCGTATCTTGTGCTGGAAATGTTCGCTATGCCCTGTTCGTCCCCATTGAGTGTCCTTACTAGGCGTACTGCTATGCGCTGTTATCGAGATGGATATTTAGGGCCTGCTCGTATGTTTATCGGCGTGAGACTTGCATAGGCAGGATAGGATAGGACACAATAGTCTAGGTGGTCGTCTTAGTTTTTATTTTGTAATAAATGTATTTCTCCTCACACTCAGACTCACTCAGACGCATACCTTAGCCTGGCTGAGCTCCACTGAGTCCGCGTTTGTGTGAATCTGAGTGTTATTGAAGCTAGGTTGCTTGAAACTGAGTTTGAATGAGTCGATGGGAGCGAATAGGAGCCCGTATGAGTTTCAGTAACTACTGCTCTGGCTCATGTGCGATTCCATATTTATTCCTTTAGTCCGCGAAACTACATGTGAGGCTTAGTCCGCATGATTCCTAGTGAATTGTCTATGTATCCACTACTGTTTCTGTTGGAATCAGTAACCTTTGTGAAGGAAACGCTAAAAAAAGGACTGACGTCTGTGAAATGAAGTTCTATTCATGTCTAATGAAAGGTTGTTCAGTACAAATTGGAGGCGGTTCGGTGAGCGAAGAACATTATTCACGCAAATTAATAAACATCATTGAAATATTATGTAATTTTTATAGCACCAAGTAGCTTACGCAGTCGCCTCATTTATATATATCGCACCCCGAAACCCATGCACACAAAACGCAACTCACCGATTGTGACGCTGTTGCCCATAGAATTGACGCTTAATCAGGCAAATACTGTTACTATAAGGTAGTGACCATGAATAAAGGTGTAGTGAGCCGGCAGATATGATCCACGTGAGGCTGAGTCTGCGTTACCAGTCCGCGCAGGCTGAGTCTGCGTTACTAACTTGTGTTACCACTTGTTTCTGAGACAGCTAAAGTAAAAGTCATTGTCTTTGTTCGACAACTGAACATGATATTTTGAAAACATGGCTTTCAGAGTAGAGACACAGATGACAAAATAGGTTTGACCATGTCTGTATTCCTTAAACGAAGAACTCACATTTTTAACTATTAATTGAGTCCTGCATCCATGTAGTGGATGTTCTACGCTTACCTTTCCTGTCTTATTTCCTTCATAAGGTATCGCACCTTCTTACGGCCATCTTGACCTGCACGTGTGGCTTAAAATAAATGTGAAGAATAATCCCAGTCAAGAATACAAATTTTTCGGCCAGACAGTGGTGTCATTGATAGCACATTGACTTTTATTCATTGAAAATATTTGTTCTTCACCATAGTTAGAACTGCGGAAGGGGCTAAGGAGGAAAGCTTTTAGTTCAACGCTTCAAGTAATCTTTCCTTTCATTTTTCGCACTCTGAGCAACAAAGCAACATTGCCTTCAACAAACGCAGGGAACAACATTGGTAAAAATTCTTGACATGCTTCGAAGTCACAAAGACGGCTTCGAGTATTCTTTGTACTTCTATTTGTTCTTTGATAATGAACCCCACGCTTGCGATGACAAAATACAACCAGCGATTGTCACTATAGCCAAATTTACGCTTAATAAGCCTCCCGTTCAACGTGATAGTAAACACGAAGCAAAAAAAAAAAAATCGGTAGAGACACTTAACACTATTTACGTGTGAGATTGCGAAAGCATTAGAATCGCTTTGTTGAAGTGTTTCTCTCCACGCGTTCCTTGTGCGCGCAAGCTTTCACCTGCGTTCCGATTGCGCCCCTTGAGGCCCCAAATCAACACGCGCCAAGAGCCCCACCGCGCTCGCTTGCCCACGAGGAGTTCGTAACTCAAAGGACCGCTCAGTGACATTCGAGTGGACAGTAATGCTTTTTATTTTATGCATTCATTTTAATCTTTCATGACACGGTGACACCTCCTTTCCATCAGCTGCGCCGTCACGTGCCCAATGACGCACACACTGGGCACACCTTCAATCAACCAGAACCGCGGAGCCGATGCGGAATCGGGGAAAACGTACTAGTCTCGCACCGAGGAGGCCCGGCTGCGATCCACACCCAAATTTAACATGAATTTAATTTATTTACAGGAACCTCCCTAAGAAATCTAACGTGAATCCGAGCATTTTTACGTGTTTTTATTTTTTGCGCCGTGGGCCATCTTCGATACCATAATTCTGCCACGCTGCCAACGGCGGCGGGTTTTCCCGTAACGGGGCGTATAGTGCTTTTGCATTAGAATAAATTAAACTGCTGTGTTCAGCTTATGCGGTCCTTCGATAATGGACACCAAAGATTAGGCTCTAAGTTATTCCAGTGCTAAAACGTGCGCACCGAAGCGTAATTCTTGCTTTTGCTCTTCTAAAAAGAGTTGATGCTTTCCGACTTGTAGCGTGCATGCAGTCTTGCGCGCAATATCTTGTTAATTGGGCATTTCTTTGGCGAAAAATATGTGGCCATTAGCCACAAAAAGGGATGGTGGGAGGAAGAAACAAAAAACGCTCCGTTATTATAAGTAAGCATGTGAGCGCACATTTCTTAAATGCTTAGTTCTCTGACGTCCATCACTGGCGCTTCTTACGTACCATCATGGAAGATCATTCCGCCCTTTTGAAGAAACCTTTAGTGAAGCATGCGAATAAGAAGCAACAATTCACATCAGGGACGTTGGGTATTTGCTAGTTTTGGGAAATTCCTTGAAGCAGTTGTTTTATGTTTTTGCTCTGGTTTTCTTTTCTTCTTTAGTGAAAATGGGAGAACAAGTGGAAGATGATGTTGGACTAAGAATAGCAGGCTAAATTATTGACTGATCAATCGATTGATAAATAGATTGATTATATGATATAAAAATATTGGGAAGCTTTGTCATTAGTTTGGGTCAACATGCGCGATCGCTATACACTGAGAGAGAAATGAAAGGCGGCACAGAATATAAACCTTAAGAATCTATGTCAAAGGTTGTTTAGCGTAAAACTATTCTATTCCAATTGTAGTCCAATATCCTGGGCCGCTATTTTGTAGCGATGCCTTATGCCTTATTCTATGCTATTCTTATCATCCACCACACACGGCCGCCTGATCCCGTTGATAATGTGGGCAGACCGTCGCTCTGACCACTGGCCAAGCGCGAAAAGCCTGAAAAAGCATAGAATCGGAAAAGGCATCGCTACAAAATACCTGCCCTGGCATCAAATTTACATAACCATCAATGATAGCATCGGGAGGTGACTTGCCGTGTTGTTTGAGAAGCTCAATCCAACGTATTCCTAGTGTATATAGGAAGTCACTTTGGTTTGCCTTGAAATCAAATAAAATTGCCTACTTAGACAAATTTTGATCATCTTATTGGCTGTCAAGAGGTGAGAAGCACGAAGAACAGGAGAGGGCTTCGGTGGGTCCTAGCCAGCATAGTGAAAATAGATAACAGGATGAGAGCGATGGTGTCGGCGACGGCGATTGGTTCCCCTTGCATAGCTTCCGGTGGCTGGTCGAAAATCGCGGCGGCGTCCAACGGAAAGTTTAAAATACCGCTAAAATGAATCCACAGCGTTGAAGAGTTGGCAAAGCGATGTCGTATACGTAACGAAAGGGCTAGAAAATGTTATGCTGCCACACAACATTGTTTATTTTACGCATCGAAATCCGTTATCCCCAATAGCTCTGAGTATAGCTGGCGCCAGAGCGATTGGCAGGCAGACATCTTTTATTACTTTCAGAACGGGGCAGTTTCCGGCTGTTCCGAAGATAAGTTATGTTTTCTTCGTCATATTGTGGAAACTTGAGGGCGTACACGTCACTTTGACATGACGAGCTTTGGTAATATTATGATGTCGCATTACAGAATGGTAGTTTGACCAAAATTTGAGCAATAGTGGAGGGCTACTACTATGACGGCGAAAGAGGCATAGAGCCGAAAATATTTTTTTTATTTTGTTCAAGCTAATCATGCATAATGAGCGTTTATACGTTATACGAGGGAGGAAGCTTTCGCGGTTTTTTGTGACGTCACGGAACAGAAAGGCGACATGGCGGCGGCGCCTAAAATGTGTGACCAATGGGGGAAGGCTAATGGCAGAAACGAAATAAAACAGATTGGAATAGGTTTAGTTAGCTGCATGCTTACTTAAGAGAAAGCTAAACATTGTACTCTCTTACAAGTCCCAAGCCCTCCGCTATTAGTATAAGCACGCTTTACCCATGACTGGCATCGTTTATATCGATCCAAAAATTTTTGTAGCTCGCTCAAAGAACAACCGTAAGCGCATAAAACGAGGGAAATGCTATAGCAGGTGTCGCTGACTGAAATTCTGAAATCGGCGGTATTCATCTTCTTCAGCTGCTCTAAAAACAAGGGACCAAGAAAGCCATTTGGAAAATAAGAGCTATGGCTGCTGTTTCATCTATTTTGTGGTTGCTGTCCGTTGCAATTTACTGAAGAACTTATGGGAATATAGGACGCAGGCTCCAATCGAAGAACATATTATGAGCTTGAACACCAAGCTGAAATACCTGCTTCTTCAGATGCCTCAAAATGCAGTACTGCGAATAAATTAAACCTAAGCAAGAAAACGCATGTTGGTTTCATCAGGTTGAAATAACGCGCTTTGAAACTAGGGGACTAGCGTGTTTGAATTCAACGTCAATATGTGACTCGCTGATTCCTTTAGTGGAATCACGTCGTTATTTTAGAGTACACCACTTAAATAAGGGAATGTTTTCATTTGACCTATATTTGTCTTGTTCGCGTGTCATAAAAATTTGTGCTCAACAAAAGACCCAAGATCTCGAAGTTTTGATTTCACGCGTCCATAAACCCACTTCGAAAGCAGCAAGATCGCACTCCGTCGTTCGCGACGCTCAAGTTTCGCGCAGCGTTGCCGATACGCGGCTGCGGCGTACTGGATTCTGTGACTCGGTGTCTCGTGCTCGCTCATTCCGCTCGAGCGACGCATCTCGTTTCCTCGTCGCCGCGTTGCCTTCCATATCTCGCTTTCGCCTCTCTCCACCATGTTCCTCTTCTTGACAATGTTCGCGTTGTCACTCCGCCAGAGCGTGTTATTCTCGCTTCGCTGCCCCGTGTTCTTGGGCTTGGTGCTCTCGCCGCTCCTGTGTTGCCTTAATATTCCTCGCTCAATGCAGCGTCCTTTCTTCTTCGTCCCGAACGTTGCCCTCTCCTCATTTCGCCTCCTCGGTGCATGCCCACTTTACAGGCAAATCCGAAACCAAGGAGGACTGACAGATGGAGCAGCACATTATAGTGTGAATGTTATTACACGGATAAGGTGCCTCAGAAAGCCTGGCCAACGTTTCAACAGACGGCCCTGTCTTCGTCCCTTTATATGCAGCTATTGAGCTCTCACTCCTCCGTCGCATGCCTTCTCGCCTTAAACTTTCCAACACCGCCTGTTTTCCCTGCTCCGACTAAGCACCGAGCTGTCGGAAGAAACTTGGACATTCTGTCTTTGCTCTAACGGCTAGTCTGTCACCTTCTGTCAGACTCATTTATGTATTCCACGCGGGCGCCTACTTACGGTTGAGTTGACGCGGGAACGAGTCCATATGTAATAGGTCATGATTAAGTGTCGAAAAGACCAAGTTATTCTTAAAAGAGGACATTTCAGCCCTCACGTCTCTTTCCCTGCTGAAATGCACGCCAGAAAAAGTAAAATTGTCACCGCATATCCTGTTCTGAAAAAAATAATTATGCAGATCCTACGAACTGTGGGAATCGATGAAACCGAACCTTTCCATGCTGGTTGTTTTGACTGACGATAATTAGCGGTGATGTGGACGGCTAAAGCTTAATTTCTTCAACGTTTAGGCTAACACGAGAGTGGTGAGTTTATGTTAAACGTTACCTTGCGTGCACCACTGCTGTTTGTCTGCATAGTAAACAGAACACACAGGGAGAGGCGTTTGCTTCAGGCGTTGTTGCGCGCCATATTTGATAACCTCTGAGAGGGTTGAACGTTGTCATTGCCTCACATGGCGCATCACATTGTTTCAGAAGTATTAAACTTGGATTGGATTCTGGTGCTCTCCGTGCCAAAACCACGCTCGGATTATGAGGCACGCCGTAGTGGCGGACTCCTGATTAATTTTGACACCATGATGTCCTGTAACGTGTCCTAAAATCTAAGTGCACGTGCGTTTTCTATTTCGCCCCGTTGAAATGCGGCTGCCACGATTGGGATCTAATCCACGACCTCTATCAATGCCATAGCCGCAAAGCTAACGCGGCGGGCACAGAAATGTTGATATGACGGTCGACCGCTTCCATAGTGTCTCCTGGACCCTGCGGTGAGTTTTAATTAATGCGACTTTGCTTCTGCACGCCCTCAGTAAGTTGCCCGTTTGAAATATTACCATAGCGTTTATTTTTCAGAAATAGCAGCAACGTACTGTACCGTACCTTGAACTTAAGCTTATACTGTTTCCCCGCAACCACTGCCGTACAGTTGTCGGGTTTCCTTGCCTTCTCACGTCAGCTCCCCCCTCTCTTGTATGCTAACTGCCTCTTCTCCTCCCTCTCCTTCATCTCCTCTCTAGCGTTCTATCTGCATCTCCCTGGTCTCGCACGTTAGTAGAAAGGAAAGCGCTGCAGTTTCTGCAACACTTGCCTTGTAGCTTGAGAGTAGCTTGAGATGTTGTGGCGAATGGACGTGCTTTTCGGGGCTCCATGGCGGCGACGACATCATAAGATTTTGTGCATGCTTTGAGCTTGCTTTTGTTTTTGATTTGCCGTTTTTTTGCCTTGAAATAGTAGTTGGGTGGTTTTATTTCCTCCCCTCCCCCCCCTTTTTTTCTTTCGTATTTCGTGTGCGCCGGTGTTTCGTGTATATTTGGTTTTGCAGGATGGTTAGAGCGCCATTTCTCGCCACGTGCTTCCACAGGTGCAGCCGGGTGGGATGTTGAGTTATTAGAGAGACTAATAGCTATTAATAATAGTCGAGACTACTAATGATTGAGTTGATTACTAATAGACTACTACTAGTTGACGATTAGTTGAGACCAACAGCTATTAGTGGTTTTACTGTGCGTGTTTTGGTAGGTAAGTGAGAGCGTGGGCGCTTGGTTGAGCGCGTGCAAGAGCGTGTCCTATCTTGGGTCTCCATAGCATTGATTTTGAAACAGTGGTGAAAGTTGCTTTGTGACATATTGAGGATTTGGATCCTGTGCGTATCGGTTTTTGCTAAAAGGCACGTGCTCTGCATTATTATGTTATTATAGTATTTGCATCAGAAAAAGCCGTGCAATACATGGCAAGAAAGCCGGGAAAGCAGGCAGTGCGCGGTGGGTCCCTCAAGGCAGATGAGGGCGCAAATCAGAATGGAGAGAGAATCGAGTCAACCGGCACACGCCGCGATGTCGATACTAGGCCGCAGAAAATGGAGGTCTTCCAGGAAGAGCTTGCCAAACAGGTGGAACAGCTCAAAAATGAGCTACACAGGGAGCGTGATGTACGGAAGGTAGTTGAAGAAAGACTTGAAGCAGCCGAGAAAAAGCTGAACAGGGCCACCATTGTGAACGAGAATGTGCGTGACAATGGAACGCAGTCCCCCGACGTGACAGGAGAGTAGAATTTGTTGCTGGGCCAGTTCGTTGGGATCTAATGAATACATAGTTGTGCCAAAAAGAAAAATAAAGACTTGGGAGGGAGAGTACGAAACGACAGATTGTTGTGAATCTGTTGTGACAGGAGAAGGAGTGCTACCAAAGTACGTGGAATGCGTGCAACGTGGTGAAGGGTTAGCTGGAAAGAGCGGCACCTACCTTGAGGCTGCCACGCGAACAAAGCAAGGGCACAGGGGACGATGCCCCTTGTCGAGTCCGAATCACGCGGAAAAGGACAAAGGGAAGCCGGGAGAGGTAGAAGAGAGTGAAAGGGTGATTATAGCAGGTGACTCAAACCTGGCTGGGTGCTTAGAAGCAATTGTGGAGAGGGCGAAAGACAATAAAAGAGTGGACATTTTCATGGCGGGCATTGGGTTCTGTCATGGAGCGAGCAAAAGAAAAGCTCGCGGAAAATGTCCGCGTGCGCGACCTTGTCATAGTAGCAGGTGGTCTAAAGGACGTGCTAAAAAGGAAAGGGACAAAACTAGCCCAGCGCTTGGCGAAGGGCGTGGACGGCTTGCGCGAGCTATCCTCTCAGCTGCAGATAGTGGTGTGCACGATGCCGGAGGTGCCTGTACATGACAATCACGTACAATGAGCCGTAGTGGCTGCTAATGAGGTGATATGGAAAATAGCCGAAAGAAAGGCTTCGAGGTTGTTGAAGTAAACAGGGACGTGAGAAGGTGTGGATGTTTTAAACGAGGCGGAATCCACTTCTATTACAGGCTGGCACGAAAAGTGGGCTGGCGACTTGGTTGTCGCGCTGTTGCTTTTTAGGGGGCCCACGGGCGCTAAGGAGGCCACAGTAGGTAGTAATGAAGAAGGTCCCATAGGGGAACCTCAGAAGAGCATCGCCGTCTATAACAGAAAAAGGAGGAAAGCATGAAAGAGAACTCGCCATACAATAGGCTACATAAACATGCAGGGCGGCAGAAGAAAGGAAAAGTGGGCAGAAATTGAGGAGCAGTTAATTTGAGCACAAACAGGAGTGGATGCGGTGACAGAAACGCACCTTAGAAGAAGAGCCGCCAGTGATTGAGAATTATGTTTGAGAAGGGTGGAACAGAACTAAGTCGGAAAGAAAGGGAGGGGGAGTCGGAATTCTCGCCCATCAGGGAACCATATGTGAAAGAGTAAATTCAAAATGTCAAACGCCTGGTAGCTCGGTAGCACATTCTTCTCTTTTGTCCTCTGTTGCATAGTGATAAACATAAGGCGGTTTCATTTTTTAGTAGTTCTAGCCCTAACTGCTGCACATTTCTCGTTTTAAATTGCGACATGGTAGGACTCAAACAGCACGTGCAACTTTGCTGCTGATAGAGACTGGCGGCTCCTGGCACTGGCAGACTGTATAGCCGCCGGCTACCCACCTGTCCCTTCGTTTCGACTTCGTCTGCTCGATAGTTGGCAACCCTGGCTCAGAATAACTTGCAAGTGTCACAACTGTAGGCCGTGAAACTGCGATTTTCACCAAACAGGACAATCGTCAATTGTCACGTACAAAGCGCTGGCTATATACTGAAAGACCTAATTGGAATTGAAAACGCGCAGCTATTCCCAAACCGCTCATACTAATTTCTTATACTTACTTAGTACTACTACTACTACTACTACTACTACTACTACTACTACTACTACTACTACTACTACTACTACTACTACTACTAATACTTACTAATATACATACTAATACTAATACTTACTTTCGTGCTAATTTACGCTGCTATAAACGACAGGCCCTACACAGAATTTATGAATATTTCGGATTACTGCCTTAGAAACTGTATTATTTCCTGTTGATTCAGTCAAGGGAAATATCAACGAACATATTGCGAGTGGGCAGCGACTATTTTTATTCGCACTGTAGATAAGACGTGAATTGTTTAAGAAGTAGAAAAGAAAGCGTTCATTGGGGTAGAGAGACTTTTTTTATTTAAATCCAGAACGTCCTTACACTATTACTCGTTATCATGTGTTTGCTTATTATTTATTTGTTTATGATCGTTCAGTATCTTTTTAAGAATTAGTTCCGATGTGGCGCAACATGTCTTCTTCTACTGAAAACTGAAATGCTGTAGCTAGAAGTTCTTTGATAATAGCCTATCCATATGTTACCGTCAGTTAGCCATACCTAAAATGTACTTAATTGGAAACATTCACGTAAGAGTGAAGTGAAAACTCGGAATCAGATATCGCAAAACAAGGGCAATTGGCGATCCCAGCTAGAGGCCTTCATCCAGCAGCCTACGTAAATATAGGCTGATGATGATAATCAGGGGAAAGGATTCCTTTCGCTTTTTTATGGTAATTTTAAATACAGGACGCTATATAAAGTTGTAAGTAAAGGTAATTTTGTGCGCCTTCGACGTGATCCGGCTATAAAATTACGGTGGTTTTCACAATAACGTTCGTTTGACTCGGATGTCTTGCGGGAATCAACTTTGTGACAATACTTCAAGAGAACTCATGGTTGCTGTATGCCTCGGACCGACCTAACTGAAGCAAAGAAAGTTACGTGGTATTTTTTATTCTTTATTAGGCTGCCAGGAAAGAAAGACATGTAATACAAAACCCCCTCATTGGCCGCGTCTTGACGTCAGTGCTATTTCAGATTGAACTTTCCAAATCACTGGCAAGAGCGACCTGTTTCCTTCGGTGGCAGAGCTCCTGACGAGTCAACAAAGAAAAATTGGTGGCAATACAAAAATTCTGTAATGAAACTGTGGCACATGTCCGGGATCGTTTTTAAGCGTCACAAGCAGCTGCCCTGGCTAGACCGCTTCAAAATCAATTTCCTGAGATCAAGCGAGCATCTTGAAACTCCATTCTTCTTCACCTACTCCGGATAGATGCCATTTATATGCGTACCTTTGTGCGAACTAAGACAGTTTGCTTCGCCAAGTTCTTGCAATTTTTAGGTCACATTTATTTGCACAGCGAAATAATTGTTTATTATGATCGGCTGGAAAGTTTAACCCTAATTAATTTCTTAGACAGCAACGCCAAACATTGCACATATCTGCTATACTGAAATTAGTCTATGTTATACTGAAATGATTTATAGGATGCCTCATGAGATGTTTAAGACGTGCCACCAATGAAACCTGAGCACAAGCTCCTAAAAGCTTCCCGAAGCGATACTTAATTAACTTCGCAATCGGTCAAAGTAATTAAGACTATTCAGGCATAAGCTGTTTGTACTTAGTATTACAATGCTTATTTTCAAGTCACTTTACACCTTTAAACATTTAGCCTAAAAACAATAGAGATAATTTATGTGCAACTTATTTTTTTGTAATTTCTAACAACATAGTCGCCGTCTTCATAACAGCGTACAGACCTAGGTAACCTAGTCTAACCAGCGTAACAGCGTATGCTAACCTTCCCAGGAAGTGTCCTATTCATCTGTATACCTGCACTTTCAATTTCTTGCACTGTGAGTTTACATGCAATGTCAGAACAAAGCGTGTAGTCGTAAAAATAATGTGAGAATTGCTGCATGCAAGTTAAGGGTGTCATTGTAATATAAACTGTTACTTGAATTGACTTCCAAGTGTAAAAAACACGTGCATACTTGCTTACTTGCTTGCAAAGAGTTGCTTAGAAAACTGCCTGACAATTATGAGCGGGAACGCCGAAGTCAAGTTTGCAATTACGAAATTTAAGGAACCTTGTTGGTGGCAGGTTTTCTCGTAGGTTTTCTTTGAGAGAGGCAGTGTTCAGAAAATGCACAAATGCAAAGATTTCCCGTCGTGATTAAGGAAGCTGCGTAAAAGTGTAAGGCACAAAATCAAGATGTCTCACCGTTGCGATGCGTCATCTGCTTTTCACGTCTTATTTCTGAGGCTGCTGTTCATATAATAGTAAGTTACCGAGTGCTGGAATGCAGCATGCAGCGCTAATTTTTCAGAAAGGTAATGAGTCTGTACGCCCTCTTCCCCCTCCCCTCCTCCTCCCCCAGAAAAAGGCGACAAAAATTGAACATGTAGATACAGCGCTCATGTGGAAATCTATGGGAACCAAGACTTTACTAAAGCGGTTTCATTAAACGCTATGAAACTACTCATCTTTGCAACGCGTTTTCCAGCGTAGGGATCAGATGCCCTCTGATGCCCAGATGCCCTCTAGACGCGTGGAGAACCCCTCCACGCGTCCCATGTGACGCACACTGTTTACACTGTCTGTGGAATCATCACAGTTTTTGTAACACCATATTCGGCATCAGTCGAGTTACTATCTCCGGGATCGGCCAACCTCATTTGAGAGGAACCGACCAATCGGACGCGTCAAACCGCGGATACGAGGCATAGAAAGCTACGCTGCAATGAAATAATCATGCGCTGCGCATATTCATTGATGTGATTATATTTAAACTGCGTTCGTAGCTTCGTAGTGCATCAGCAGCAGCAGCTGCGGTGGCGTCGGGGGTGGTGGCAGCAGTACCAGCGACTACGCGGGGGCAAGAGCGAGTGGTGACAAGGTAGCAGCTCTCTGATGCATTGATTTGATTGAACACGGATTTATTTTGCCGTGACCTTGCAGCGGAGAAGATTGAAAAGCCGTTTAGTTAGAGTATATAGATCCCTCCTGCTCTGACATCACGTCTGGCCTCGTGTGCTGTGGTTATAGCTTTCCACAGGATGCCTCTTCCATCAGTGACCATGCTCCCTTTGCTTTTTGACTACAAGGGTTTAATGTTCGTTTGAATGATGATCGGATGTGTCACATAGATTAGGCGCTGCTGCATGATGCCGTAAGTTGGGCATCTATCCAGGAAGCATTAGCCTATTCATTAGTGGCAAGGGATAACCTTACCTCGCGGGACTCGTTGAAATATTGCTGGAGTAAAATTTTAATCGAATTGAAGCCAAACGCGTCCGCATTACGCAGGGGCTCAATAATATTCTTCTGCATATATAGTTCGAACAGGTGGAGAGAACTCTTTTCATTTAATTGAATACCTTGAGATGTAACGAATGCGTCATCACAAGATACCTTAAAACAAACTTGGCACTTCAGACGCACCCAGTTACATCCAGAATTGACATAGATGCGTTGCCTAAAGCTCCCATCGGAAATATACAACGATAACATTTTTCATTTCAAGAAGCGGTAATTCTTCGATATGGCTCACACTCACGTGACTCAGTCAATGTGAGACAAGAATTTCAGCGTTGTTTTTTATTGTTATTTCCATCTGCTCAAGACCTTTATCATCGCATTCAGCCTCATTGCGGTGCGACTTTTGAATTACACTGTCTACCAGAGAACACACTTTGTCGACCAGTGACCACAGAAAGCGTGCGCGCAACACTGTCAGTGATGACGGTTTAATCGCAGGACATTACTTCTCGTTTATTGAAGTACTCAGCGAATATCTGACAGCACCGGTTACAATGTTTACCTTGTTCTTTGTTCAATGTGCAACGCCATCAGGCGGCTTTGTCACCTTCAGCAGGTAACCAGTTGAGAATGAGAAGGCAGCCTTCGACGAAGTTAGGTCTTCCTATCGAAACATTGGCCAGCCTTTCTGAGGCACCTTATCCCTGTTTATAATCTTTATACCACAGTGTGCTATTCCATGTCAGCTCTCTTCTTGATTTTAGATTTCAATCGTGTATGTTGTAGACACCAGTTTAACTTAGACGTCTGAGATTTTTCTCGATAGTTTTATAAACTCTTACCAAACAACTGCTGCGCCTAGACCAACAATATTTTTATCGCTTTCTCTAACTCGTGACCTGTTTCCCTATGCTAGCCCGTAGTCCCTAAGTGGCGTCTTTTGTTGGTCTATCAATCCAAAGCCTTTGTCGTGTTGAATACGACGACCTTTTTTTCAGCTTTGCAATGTTTTGGCCTCCTGGTTGAATGATTAATGAGGTAAATATTTACACTCAGAAATTTATTGTGAATTGATCTTAAATGGTGAAATTTGTTGTAAATTTGGCGTGACTTGTGGCGTGCGGCCATTGTCTCCTTCCATAATTCCCTCGTCACTAAGCCTTGTTCTACACACGGCAACTTCATGCGTAAGCATGAAGGGTATTCTTTTACTTGGACTAGACGCCATTGTTATTTCTGCCTGTGCAGGCGACATCTTCTTGTTTCGTCACAATTCCTACAGTTTCGAACATGTTCAAAGAATTTTTTACCGACTATGGAGCTATCACAGGCACTGTACTCAATTCGTTAAAGAGTTTAGGTTTGCGGTAGGTGATACACTCTCAGTAGAAGTCCCTCTTGTTGACAGAGTGAAAGTTATAGGCATTATGTTTGAGCCAATCGGGCGCATCACCCCGAGCGGGGAACGAGAGCCCTTTCCCGTGGAAAAAATAGCTTTTCGGAATATGACAGGGTAAAATTAGGTATAAGTACGAAAACTTTGGGGTTAATACATTTGCGGCAGCTTATACGTTTTATTTCGTGGGTATTACTGCCATGGCAGAAAACTTGCTGTTTGGTTGGCCTCATTACCAGGAAAATTCTGATGGGATGGGAAGCCAGTCTTTGTTTCGAGACCTGTTCTCTTCTTTACTCATGAGCTTGGAGGCTTTAGCCTGCCACCGGGGCAGGTGTGTCCTCGTTCTTTCCTGTTAAAAGCTTTTCTTTTTCTAGTATGAGATCAGGCATATTGTGGAAGATTTCTATTGGAGTCTTGTCTTACTACTCGGCTATATTTTTTATCACATCGTAATATCGGCCAACTTCCTGCGCGTTTGTCACCATGTTACGAAGTGGCGGCTGATTTTGAGCGTTTCTTGACACAGCTGTTCCTAGATTAGCACATCTCAGTAAACCTGGTTGCTCGGGTTAGCGGGAATCTCGCTTGTTTGAGCTGCACAATTGGGCATACCTTCAATGTCAACCATAAAAGCGCAAAAGCTTAATACGAAGTCGTTTACCATGCGCGCTACGTGATCTTCAGTGACGGTCGAGGTGGCACGTGCTACCAACTAAATATAAATGAGCAAGTTGATGAATTATGATGAAATATGCGTTAGCAAGCTTCGCTCGTTACGCTGTCCTAATTGTAGGGTACCAGGAACACAGTGACATGCTCTAGGTGAATGTGTAGTTGCACGTACACTTTGGACACTTATCTATCACATGTTTAGTGCGCGTATAGATGTAAACATAGGAAGAAAGCGCTCGTTGTTTGAAAGGTTAGTACTTGCAGCCACAATGTTTGCTTTGTGGCGGCGCCATTCCTTCGCTGCAGTCAGATGTAAACTACAATGAGCAATGTATCCTGTCCTCAAAAGCATTAGAATTCAAATCTGTAGTTACCTACAGAACTAGTTTGTTGTTGTCGGTGAAGAACGCTTCCAACTTCATTGGTCAACGAAATTCTTGGCTGTGCTTAAGACATCTTTTCTGCTAATGATTTAACGATTATTTTTGATAAATTTGAAAGAGTTATAACTATGTTTCATGTCTTCAGTAAAATCTATGAGCTTGAATGCAGTGTCGTTGCGCGCGACATTGAGAAATAGTCGCTTTTCAATCGATTTGTATTTTTAGCTTACTAACCTCTGTTTAGCGTGTTGCTATGTAACCACTATTCCATAACTCTCGTAAAAAAAAAGTAAAGGCAGTTTCCCGCAGTGAAAGCTGTCAATATAACGTAGCTGGTGGTCCTTTTCTCAAGTTTGAAATCGTGTTTAGCGCGATTTCCATTAAAGTCTTTTGTCTCGTCGTCGTTTTTCTAGATTAGAGTTTCGGTTCCTGATAATTTGTGGATACTTGTACGGAGCTTATACAACTTGGGTCACTGGACATCTGTAGTGGATACATATCTCTGGGTATGCGCCAATGAATATCTGCTCTAACAGACAACTTGGGTCACTGAGTATGTGCCACTAGTTGTGTCCCCATTCTTGTGCATTGCAACAGATTGACCATGTACCGGACACACAAGCAGGACACGAGTTAAGAACTTAAAAACTCGGCAACCGAAGCAGCCGGCTGTGGAAAAATAATTCAAGCGAACAAACTGGGATTTGACTGTGCATCGATCGAGGTTGATTGTTCTAGCCCCTTGCCGTGCTACAGAGAAGTGATGAAGTCAGCAACAGAAAATGGAAGTTGGCTGCAGATGAATGTGTAAAAGTACATTTCATTTCCATAATATTGTACACATATTTGGGTCATCAAAGTTTCTTTTTCCTTAACAATTACATGTAACGTTTGTGCAAACATTAAAGACTGGTGCTCTTTGGCCCTGACTGGCGCTTGCACCATAAAACACCACACATCATCATCAAACATTAAAGTGAGCTTCACTTAACACAGATTTACACATAAGCGTGGAATGCGTGCAATTGGTATTGAGCCCGAAGCAATGTAAATCTCAGTATGACCACTATAGATTGTAAACAAAGGCATCTTTAGTAATACGCTGTGTCGCTACGATGCATGAACGCTAGATGCACTGAAGTCGGCCGTAACGGTGAGATGGGCTCTTCGGGAATTTTCTGTCCTTCCTATTATCAAGCACATTTGTACTACACCGTATATTCTTGTTTGCACTGTTTCCTTCTTTTAGTTTATTTCTTCTACGCTACAGTCTCTATAATGAAATAAATTTTCTTAATAAGCAGCGGTGGCGGGGCAACAGGAAGCACCGAACACTGCCGCAGTCAAGCAAAATCCGGAAGCGCTGACGATCAAAGCTTTACTTTGCCTGCAACAGTCTCTGCATGAAAGTATAATGACTAAGATAGGGCGAAGGAAAAGGAGTACGACACGAGTAGTTGGGCCTTTTACCAGATCCCATGTCTTCCGAGTATTTCCACAAACAACTCAGAAAAGAGAAGTGAGTCGAAGTAATTTCCGAATGACTTGTATTTTCTCACACCGAACGAATACGCTCAGTAGGGCAACATCTGAAAGCCTTCCTGTCTCTTCCATCTGGCGTGCTGCGCGAATCTTTGGCCCGATGACAGCGCTCGTATCGTGTACTTCCTCTTGTTTTTCGTCCGGGTTGCACTGCCCACAGGGACCGCGGAAAGCCATAAACAGCAGTTGTCGTTCATTGCGTGCTAGATGTCATGAGGTTAGCTTTATAAGCCTTGAGGACTGCTGCCCCGCGTTCCCCCCGGAGCGTGGTCCTGACAGGATCAGATACATTTGCTGCGGGGAACCGCCCACCAGTGGCAAAAACTGCGCAGCAGTTATCATCTGGCAAAGGGGATGAAGAGAAAGAAAGGATAGGGAAGGCATAGAGGTTAAGCGAACGAGCGTCCGGTTTGCTTCTCTACCCCGGGGTCAAAAAAAGGGCAAATAGAAGAAGAGGGCGAAACTGCATGAGCACTGCGGTCATCCAGGAAGATGGCGCATGAGGATTATAAACGGCAATTCAAGGCGGCGCACTTCAGGCACTGCACTAGTGCGCCACTAGCGTTTTTTTTTTTTACGTACGCGATTTGTGTTACCAGAGAAGAGGCTAGAGTTGGCAAACGTAAGCAACTTTGCCCCTGTCTGCCGGTAGGAGCCCGCTGGAGAACTAAGTGGTAGGAAATACAGTTGAATCCCGCTATAACGAAATTCACGGTACACGAAAAAAAATTCGTTCTCGCGGAACTTCGTTATCGCAAAAATTTGACGTGAAACGCAGAAAGAATTGCCCAAGCAGCAGCAAAGGCGTTTAATGCCAAAAATCTGTAAGCTTGGTTTGCTTACGCTTCACGGCGAGCAACGCCGTCACGCGATTTTCGCACTCGGTCAGCAAACCCATTGCAACATCGTCGTCTCGGACAGCAACGAAATTCCTGATGACATCAAAAGCGTCCATCACCTGTACGGCGGTTGCCGCAGCCGGCGCTTCCTGTACGTCGTCGTCTTCTTCATCGGAAGAGTCCTTATCATTCCGGGCAGCTTTTATGATCTGCTCATCACTCACATCTTCGTGAACAACAACACAAGCGTCAGCGCCGATGTATTCGTCGAGCTCGAGATTAGGCGGCACGGTTCCTATTTCTCCCAGCGTTTTCCAGGCGGCCGCGATCCCCGGAGCCGGTGACGCCTCTTCGTCGTCGTCTGTAACGCCTGGTGTTAGGCCAGCAGAGTGTACGGGTCGACCTTCGGCAAATCCGGCGTGCCTGAAACAGTAGGCATGCATAGTTCAAGGCTTTCTGCTGGACGATGCTTCCAGACAGGGGGACGTTGCTGGCTCGTGCTTCCACAAACCACGCATGCACTGCTTTGTCCAACTCTTCATGGAGGGGCTGCGTCACCTTTTTGTGCTTCGAGGATGTGCCTGAAGCAAGTGCCATTCTCACGCTGTCCTTATTGCCTAGAATCGTTGACAGCGAACTTGCAGGAATTCCGAAGTCTTCAGCAATTGCCGCTTTCTTCCTTCCGCTTTCTGCTTGGGCGATTATTTGAGCTTTTTGCTCAAGGGAAAGAGTTTTGCGTTTTTTCACTTGCGTTGCCATCGTGTCCTGCGGATGAAAACTCGTCGTTGTCGAAGAGAAAGGCAGCGAGTGAACAACGCGACCTCGACACAAAGCCAAAATGGCGGAACTGCAATCACGTGATTTCATGCTTAATGTGGCTTTGGATTTGACTTGGACCTCTCGCCAATAAAACTAGTTTCGGTTTCGATTTTGAACGCGAAAATTTCGTTGAAGCGGAAACGCTCTGCAAAAATGGTTCGTTGTGCAGAGAAATTTAGGCCATTAATTCTTATAGGATACTCGCGGGGAATAAAAAATTATTCGTTGTCGCGGAAATTTCGTTGTGGCGGTATTCGTTGTGGCGGGATTCAACTGTACGCGAAATCAAATGGTAGCGAGAGATGAACAGACTTAGAACTTGTGTAGAAACGTCTAAATTATTATAAGCGTATTTGTCTTTTTTTAGTCACGGATCTGTAATCCTAATTTGTAGCGAGCTGTCTTAGCTTTAGTTACTGCACAGCCTTTCCGTTACTTATTTCAAGTCGGCACTGCGACTTTACTTAATGCATCCGCATGTCCCTGCCGATGGCAGCTATTCCAGAAATTGCACTGCTCACAGTAGCAGCAATGGCGAGGGATTTCATCCTGCAAGTGGTTTCTCTTTATTCCCGACTTGTGCATTTAGTCAGACTATATCCGTTGGGGCAAGTCGTGGGGTGTGGGGAGGGGGGGAGGGAAGAGGACAGGGAAAGGCATGGAGGTTAGGCAATGTAAAGCCGGCTGGCTACATTGTGCTGGTGCAAGACAGCAAACGAAATTAAAGCAGGTGGATAGAGAGACGAGACACAATTGCTTTATTACGTTAAGGGAAGAAGAAGAAAATAGATTCCGGCAGAGCCCATGTCACGATCGATGTCGACGTTAATGCGATCAGCATCACAGGAATGTAGAAACACACCGTATAACTAAATCCTTCACTTCTGGGCAGCTGACTTATTGTTGCTGTCGTTGTCGCTTCTAAAATATGGCTCGTACCCACGAGGGGAGATTGGGCTCGTTCAATTTTTGTTACAGACATATTCACTGTTTTGTAGCTCAACGTTCTTCGTTGAGTGCTTCTCGCTCGATGCACGTTCTGGTCCGATTCTGTTCAATTAACTTTTTTTTCTCCACACTTGACTGCTTTGTTGCCGACTTCTTTGATTTTATGTTGCTGGCTTCTTCACTGCTTGTCCTTTGCTTTGCTTGTCTATCCATGCACCTAACTTGGCCAAGAATGCTACCATACCTAGTGTGACATGCCCCGTCGCGCATATACACTGATTGAAAGTGTGAATTCGGGACTCCTCGTGAAACATGCCCGGCTGCACATATCTAATGGGTCAAGCACGTTTCGAGCGCACACGCAGAGGCACAATCCCAGTGACACATGTTGGCATGAAAGACGCCAGATAAGGACACACCGATAAGGGTGGGAAGTTCCCAAAGAATGCTAATCGCAGACCAATAGGAAATGCCTGAAAGCTCCTCTCAAGGGTGGCAAGTTGAGAGAAGAGGAACCGAACGAGTGGTCCTTTTCGGTCTTTTCGCAGTCTTTACAGTTGCGCTCCAACTTTTTTCGTAAGTTTTATGGACGAGACCGCGCATCAAGGTGGTTTGTTTAAAAGTGCAAGGATTTGTGAAAACAAGCATTACCGCCATCTGAATTATATGACCACGACACATGGAAGCACAGTTTAATCGCTACTTTAATATGAAGTCAAAGTGGACAAATCTGAGTAAACAAAGCGAAAAGCTATAAGAAGCAAAGCCACAAAGCGTGGATCTACTCCGGATGATGCGAAATCCGATGGGTGTTGACTGCAAGAAGTGACCAAGACAGCAGCGTTATAGTGTAGCGTAACTGCATGGCGCATCGCTTGATGAATTCAGAAAGAGCACCCTATATAGTGTCACCTGATAATGAACAGAACAAATAGCACCTGTTCATTCAACTTACTGGAAATGAAAGAAAAGCAGAAGTGGAAGCAGAAACCAAGAAAATCCACTTTCGCCTCCGCGTAGTAAAAAGGAACAATAACAATGAACCACGATTAACCGTCGAATATGTAGAAGAGGGGAAATTTGCGGCAACTACAGAGAGTGAGCACACTACATCACGACTTCGGTATCAGCCTTAGTGTACATTTAACTTGGTCAAGATGCATGGATAGGGCGCCTACTTAGACGTACAGACCTCAATGTGTGGGGATGGAGAGCTTCTAGTGTATGGATGCCTCCTATCATTGATAGGAGGTCTTTTTGGTAGAAGCACTCGTACTGACAAAATGAACATTCGCAAATGAATAACATGAAAATTTTGCCAGAGCCCGATCCTAGTCCTGTATATTTTACTCACTGTATTTATGCCCCGTAAGCGTGGTACTAGCATTTTAATATTAATTAATACGAACCATGTAGCACTGCTGTTATTGCGTAATAGCTATGGATTACAGGCATTGGTGTCTTAAAATTACTTTGTAATTTGTGCAGCCACAAATGAATATTTCGAGCTTTCCTCTCTTAGCAAAATCTTTCACAGCGCGTTCGCTACGTGTCTGCCAGTTTTCATTCTCTTTAAATTCTACGACCTCGCTAGCAGAAATTCCTCAACCTTGTATTTGTCCGTTTACTGGCCACACATGTTGAGCCGATATTTGCTTCTTCCTTGTGCGTATTCGTCATCGTAAAAGACCAATACCAGTTTCAGCAAAACACCGTGCTGAGCTTCTCGTCGTGTGTCTAAAGAACATTTTTCTCCTGGGCCGCGTGAAAATCGAGTGGCGGGAAAACAGGCCGCCTGGCAGAGTTGAAGTTCGTGCCTGATGTCTTTTTGTCAGTGATCATAGCTCTGCGAGTGTGTTGACGCTGACTGCTCTCTCTTTTTCTTATCTTTAGTTCCCACTTTACCCCTCCCCAAATTGTGTTGTATGGCCACACGTGCGCTGCATAGGTTAACCGCCTTGCCTTTTTCTTGCTTTCGTTTCCGGTTTCCCATCTTTTCTCGCTCACCGTGTAGGCTTGCAAACGGAACTTTCATTTGGCTGGCCTCGCTCAATTTTCACTTACTGCTGTTTCTATGTCCGAAGAAATTTGTCTTTTTGTGATTGGCTTCCGCTTCATGTAGTATAGGCGTTGGAAACAGCGGACATGGCGTAGTGAATGCAGGTTTTCAAAGGATGCTATGCTCAGCATCTAAATTAGTTCAGAACAACATAGCTTCATAAGACAGCGCAAAGCGATCGATGGAAAAACTACCACAGTGCTTGCGGATGTTTTGAGTGAGCCTCGCGCGCGAAGATGATTCTTCCGGGACTCGCATTTATTCGTCCTTCTTTCTTTAATCTTGGTGGCGCTGCCTGGCGACTGGCTTCTTTCTTTCTTTCTTTCTTTCTTTCTTTCTTTCTTTCTTTCTTTCTTTCTTTCTTTCTTTCTTTCTTTCTTTCTTTCTTTCTTTCTTTCTTTCTTTCTTTCTTTCTTTCTTTCTTTCTTTTATTTGTCTATACTGCAAGCCTCACAAGGGACCATAACCGGAAGAGCATCCTCAACAGATAAGTTGTGCATTCATGCAATGACACTTTTTCAAAATATAGTGGATATATGGAATTTAATGTTGTCTGTGACAGTCATTTTTCAAATAAAATTGATTGATTTATTTGACTGAAAAAAAAAAACTTGAGACAAGGTATATGAAGGTACAGAGAGCATATTGCGTTGTTGAAAAATAAGATTGGTCACCATACTATACCATAATCTTAACGAATAATCATATTTAATAAAACACGTGCAAAGCGCTGACATCATAGTACATTATATATATTATATGAAGAAAATCTCGAGTAAACAAGCGCATCAAAACAGAGCGAAGAATGATTCAATAAGTAGATACCTGAACACGATAAAAACGTGGATGTGGAAGTGTTCGCCACATGCTCGCGTGACCATTCATCGGGATCAATAAAAAAGTGATGCCTGATGAAAGCAACCTTACTCCACGTAATTTTATCCATATAGTTTCTTTTTCCTCTCTGATGACTTTTGCGGCCATTCATCAAGCCATGAAAGGAAAAAAAATCTTTTTGCTGATCTATTAGTGACAGACTCATTCGAAGCTGCGGGAAACTAACGACAAACACGCGATTGAAAAACTTCCGATGCAAAATGTAAGTACCAATGGGGATATAATTTGTTGTGTGCTGCCACTTTAGGGAGAGTGCAATCGAAAGACATTTTCCGGGACGGGTACTATGGCCCGCGCTTCGCATCGTTAGTAAGAAATTGTTTTCGCCGAGCGCACTGGTTTAGTGCAGAACTAATAAAACTGCGATTATCGCAAACGCTTCGAACAGAAAGTTCGAACATACGTCTGCTGTCTCTTGCTAGTACGATGTCAGCACCAACCATCATTAGTTCAAAGATTTATTGTTTGAAGCGACTGCGCAGTAGGATTTTCCAGAGCTACTGAGACAGTATTGTTTCTATCTCTTGTAAACAATTTGTTTGTTGATTTAATGGCAGCAAGGAGCACTTCTGCGCCAGCACCGACAAAACGTACCGTAAACAAAAAATTATACTGAATTGGCCGCTAAAACAATGCTATCATTACGTCAAGAATCCTTTATTTATGATTATTTGTTAGATCACAGTGAACTTGTAAGCGTTAGAGAATTCCCGTCTGCTGTCGACACATGGTCATCTACGGAGGGAGTATGGTTACATAAAACGCCTGTGGCTCTTGTTTTATCAAGCATATCCCCAAACAGTTACGCTGTCTATAGCTCTCTGAGACGTTACTCCACAATTTTGTAAGCTTGGCGAGCTCCCAGAGTGCTCTTCCAGGGAACATATTTGTTCCTCTCTGTTCTTTTTTTTTCTCTTCTAGCTCTTCGATGGCTGTGTCCTTAATTACTCCCTTTCGGCGACATTTTCACTTTTACGTTCGATAACTGCCAGCGCGACGCCTCACTAATATATATATATATATATATATATATATATATATATATATATATATATATATATATATATATATATATATATATATATATATATATATGTATATATATATATATATATATATATATATTGCCGTGGCATCTTGGTCACATTCAAGTTGCGCGCCCTTCGTATTGGATTGCGCACGCCGTGCCGTGGTGTTGTTCAGCAACAAAAGGCACCTTCGTGGCACGAGTAGCTGATTGAACCCGGCTCGCATGCGCCCCGCGCACGAGGTATCACGCGAGAAGGAAGAAGACGGTTCGGGACGCCAGTTTTAGAATGCGACTGCCGGAAATTTTTCACGACCGCAGTGACTTTTAATTGTGGGCACAGGTTCGCCCTTAATAAATATGGTTGTTTTGTTAACATGTGTTCCTCAGCATCGTTACATTTCTGGTGGAGGTGCTGGATATGAGTCGAAGCCCCACCAACGAAAGTCAGCGTAGCCCCGACTACCAAAGAATCCATCCCGTGGAACTGACATCTGTGCACCAGCGGACCAGCCGGCGTCTTCGAGGTGACTCGCCCGAATTCGGCCCTCTTCTCTTCACGCCAAGGGAAACTCAGACAACGGACGCGTCGACAATGACTAGCCATGTAACACCGGCACAGCTGGTCATAAGCCAACCTCGCAAGCCACCGAAATTCAATGGCGACTCGTTCGAAGACGTGGAAGACTGGTTGGAACTGTTCGAGAGAGTGGCGAGCTTTAATGAAAGGGATTAGAGAAAGAAGCTCCGTAACGAATATTTTGCCTTGGAGTACTTCGCAAAAGCGTGTTATGAAAACCACAAACCCTCTTCGTCCTCTTGGGGGGAATTTCGACGACAACTACTAGGAACATACGCCAGCATGGGTCGTAAAGAAATGGCGGAATTTGCACTTCAAGCTAGGAACCAGCTCACAAACGAGAACGTGGCGATGTACATCGAGGACATGTCCCGCCTGTTCAAGCCTGCTGATCCAAACATGAGCGAAGATAAGAAGCTGCGCTATCTCGTGCGTGGAGTAAAGCTTCTTCGCAGTTCTCGTCCGCAACCCACCGCGCATGGTCACCCAGTTCAGATACGAAGCAACGACCATGGAAAAGACGCTGGAACAGCGGGCTCGGCAATACAACCGTGAGGCAAGCTGTGCACCTGCCCATGTCTTCTCTGGAGGCGTGCCGAACGACCTTGAAGCCCTGTGGGAGTTCATCCGGTCAGTGATCAGGGAAGAGCTCAACAAGTTGCAGGCACTTCAGACTCCAACCGCACTATCTATCGCCGACGTTGGCCAGGACGAACTGAGGTAGGTCATACAGGATCCAGACCGTGAGCAACAGCCGATGCGGCGCACCCAAACGTACGCCGACGTACTCAGGCAATCCGCGGTACACAATAGTGGAGCAGCTGCGACGACCGTTCAATAACCACCGGCAGTACGCAGTGCACCTTGTCTGCTGGAACCACCGGCTGCTTATCCACCTCCAGCACGTAGTGCACCTCGTTTTGTGGCACAAAGGCCCTGGAAAAGTGACGTCTGACGTGACCACGAGCGCAACTGGGCCTCTGTGTTTTCACTGTGGAGAAGCGAGTGACCTGTATAGGTTCTGCCCGTACCGTCGAACTGCATTAAGGGATTTTCCCTTGAGTGCCCCGAAACGGTGAACGACCAGCAGAGATCGAAGAATAATTGGCCACGCGCCAAAGCCCCATTACTCCTCGCCAACATCAACCACGGTCACCGTCGCCCATGCGCTCGCGATCGCCTAAGCCACACACGTCTCCAAGATTGCCTAGGCGTCGTTCACCAAGCCCAACAGCAGGAAAACTGAAGAAACCGACCTGTGTAGGTGAGGCTGCTGATAACCTGATTTACGAAGAGCCTTCGACACGGTTCCAGTGCGATGACGAGAATTCCTGCAAACGGGTGCAGGAACGAAATCATTACATCAGATTTGCGGTTGATAATAGACGGATGCGAGCTGAATGCCAAAAGTATAAACCCCATGCAAGCGATCTTGCACGCGACAGCGACAAGCGACGTGATGGAAATTGCTGTCGCGTTCGCTCGTCGCCTACAAGTCGTACCCCATGCGAGCGACGACTTCAAGCAACGTCTCCCTAGTGTTGCCGGTGTGAGGGCAGTAATATAGGCGCCGAGACTAGCGTGACGCGTGCTTTATTAACTTAAGTTTATGTGCTTTACTGTAAAAAGTAGCATAAAATATTTCTGAAGGTCTTTCGGTAGGTTCTTATCTTTGCATGTGTAAAGATTCAATCGTTTGCTCGTTCCGTGCGACAATTGGAAGCACTTGAGTTAAGTTCATCCAGTTCCGACTTCGCGCCATTGGCTAGTCGCTCATAACACTTCCGGGCGACGAGCGACAAATTCTAGATTTGCAGAACCGAGCGATCGCGCGACAAGACCGAGCGATCTGTTTAAGTGACGGCCCGATCCGTCGCTCGAAGCCGTCGCTCATCGCTGTCGCGCACAACATCACGCTCATTGGGTTTAGCCTTTAGTTAACACCGGCGCTGATTATTCGGTAATATGCTTCAGGATGGCGAAGCACCCGAAAAAAGTTGTGACGCAGTGGACGGGACCGCAGATACATACGGCAGGCGGTCATCTTATTACGCCCCTTGGCCGATGAACCGCAAGACTTACGATAAAAGGCTTCACTGCCAGAATGTTCACGGGAACTTGTATTGGAATTGGATTTTCTACAATTTGACGGCGCCATAATAAACTACGTAGGTCCAGTGCGTCTTTCTCGACAAAACAAGATACACCTGTGGAAGAATCGGAGGAGCGACGTCTTGCTGCACTGTGCGTCGTTGATGATTAACTGTGCCGCCACGCTGCAGTATAATGGTTCTTGTGGAGAATGAAACATTTTACAACCGCGAAGACGTAGCAGATGGAAACATACAGCTCTTTTGGAAGAAAGGTATCTGTGTGGCTCGGGGTCTTGTTCACTTAAGCAATGACCGTGCAAATGTCGCACTTACGAATTTCGGAAATGAATCCCAACACATCGCACAAGGAACAGCTATTGCCTATTTCCACGAGTTTTGTGAAGCGACTGAATTATGCAGCCTAATGACAACGTCAACTGCTCTGCCAGGAACCTGCAGTGTCGACAGATCAATTACCGTCACTCCGATACTCCCGGAAGCCCAAAAGAAGCAGATATATGCCCTGATAAAGGATTTTTCTGACTGCTTCTCCACTTCCTCGAAGGTACGGCGCACGTCTGTTGCAAAGCAGAGAATCATAACAGAGGACGCCACAAGACCGGTATGCCAGCACCCGTATCGATCATTATTCAAAAGACTAGCGCAAAATAGCAGGGACAAAGACAGAGAAGACCACAGGACGAGCACTAATACGACGAGCGCTGTCTTCGCTGTCTTTGTCCCTGCTATTTTGCGCTAGTCTTTTGAATAATGATGACACACCAACTAGCCCAGCTTTCTGCCTTGATTACCCGTATCGAGTTTCACCAAAAAAAATGGAGATAATCAAGACGCTAGTAGGTTTTGGCTCCCCAAGATCTCAGTCCCTCAGGACTCAAATAAAGTTCTTGTCATGTCATGTCTAGTTGAGGAGATGCTTTCAGATGACGTTATGCAGGCTTCGAGTAGTCCATGGGCGTCTCCCGTAGTGCTCGTTAAGAAAAAAGATGAGACACTTCAGTTCTGCGTCGACTACCGTAATTTGAACAGCGTAACTAAGCGGGATGTATACCCCTTCCGCGTATCGACGATACGTTAGATCGGCTCCGATGTGCAGAGTTTTTCTCCTCCCTGAATCTCAAGAGTGGATACCGTGAAAAGACGGCATTCGTAACGCCTGATCGTTTCTACGAATTCAAAACGCTTCCATTCGGCCTCTGTTCCGCGCCTGCAACGTTCCAGCGAATGATGGGCACTGTGGTCGCAGGATTGAAATGGCCGTCATGCTTAGTGTATTTAGATGATGTGGTCGTATATTCCGCAACATTTGACCAATATCTAGAGCGCCTGCGACTAGTATTAGAAGATATTAGCGCAACAGACTTGACAATTAGGCCGGAAAAATGTCAGTTCGGCTTCGATGAATTTCGGTTTCTCAGACACGCCTTTAGTGCTGAAGGTGTACGGGCAGAGGGCGAAAGAACAGCAGCTGTTGCGAGGTTCCCGACACCCACAGACAAAAAGTAAGTGCGACGTTTTTTGGCTTTATGCGCATACTACAGAAGATTTATGGGAAACGTTTCAAATATTGTTGAGCCCCTTACAATACTAAAGAAAGAAACTGAGCCTTCAAATTTTGTTGAGCCCCTTACAATACCAAAAAAAGAAGATGAACCTTTCATGTGGAAAAGCTAACAACAAGACCCCTTTGACGAGTTAGGGAAATGCCTGCAAGCTTCTCTAATCCTTGCCCATTTTGATGAGACATCCTACACTGAAGTTCATACCGATGCGAGTAACGTCGGCCTCGGTGGCATACTAGTGCAGTGGAAGAATGGCCAGGAGAAAGTAATAGCTTGTGCCAGCCGTAAGCTCTCAAAAGCAGAGGCAAACTACACAGCAACCGAGAAAGAGTGTCTTGCAGTCATTTGGACAATACGTAAATTTCGACCCTACCTCTATGGTAGACCCATTCAGAGCAATCAGTGATCACCATTCGCTTTGCTGGCTGGCGAATCTCACGGATCCATCCGCATGACTAGCAGAATGGAGCCTTTGGCTTCAAGAGTATGATATTACTGTCGTATACCGATCGGGGAGGAAACAGAGCGATGTCGACTGCTTGTCACGTGCACGAGTCGAGACAACTTTGTCAGAAGAGGATTTCCCGTTCCTTGGCATTGTTGACGCGTCACAAAGCGCTCAACAACAACGAGATGATCCAGAATTGTTTCCAATGATACAGCACCTGGCGGGACTCGACGTTCACCTCCCGCGTATTTTTACTAGAGGGCTATCCTCGTTCAGCCTGCGAGGAAGCGTCCTCTACAAGAGAAACTTCGAGAACAGCGAGACAAAGTTTTTACTTCTCGTACCCACAGCTATGCGAGAAGAAATTTTGCATGCATGTCACGATGAACCGACATCTGGACACGTGGGCGTAAGCCGTGCATTCGCCAGGATTTGTCTGAAATACTACTGGCCTAAGTTATTAGCAACAGTGCAGCAGTATGTCAAGACTTGTCGCGAGTGTCAAAGGTGCAAGACTCCATCCGTAAAACCTGCAGGCCTCCTCCAGCCAATAGAGCCACCAAAAGTCCCATTCCAACAAGTCGGTATGGACCTCCTTGGACCATTCCCAACATCATCTTTAGGCAAAAAGTGGATAGGTGTGGCCACGGACTATCTGACCCGTTACGCAGAAACTGATTCCCTGTACAATGCAACGGCTGTCGAAGTTGCAAAATTCTTTGTCAACAATATCCTGCTCAAGAACAGCGCTCCCACAGTTGTTATAACCGATCGTAGAAAAGCGTTTACTGCGGGACTAATGAAATGCTTGTTGCAAATGACATATACTGATCATATATGGAGAACTACGGCGCGCCACCCTCAAACAAACGGTTTAACTGAACGCCTCTACAGAACACTGGCTGACATGCTTTCGATGTATGTCGATGTTGAACACAGGCTGTGGGACGGAATTTTGCCGTACATCACCTTCGCGTATAACTTGGTCACATTCAAGTTGCGCGCCCTTCGTATTGGATTGTGCACGCCGTACAGCGGTGTTGTTCAGCACCAGGCACTTTCCTGGCACGAGCAGCCGGTTGGAACCGGCTCGCATGCGCCACGCGTGCAAGGTGTTACGCGAGAAGAAGGAAGAAGACAGTTCGACGCTTTTAGAACGTGACTGTCGGGGACTCTTCACGACAGCAGTGACATTTTGTTGTGGGCACAGGTTCGCCTTCAATAAATATCGTTGTTTTCTTAACCTGTGTTCCTCAACATCGTTAAAATATGTAGCATGGGCGCCATCTTGTGCGCTGACTTAGACAATCATCTGAAAGTTGCATCAAAGAAGTGATGGAACCAGAATGCTACCTGCTGGCCGCTTCCACGACCTGTTACATTACTCGGCGGACAGAACTTTGACAGGCGAAGTGCAGGGTTCTTACATGGGCCAAACAAAGCTGTCTCCTTGGCATTAAGCTGGATTCTGTGGTTGTGCCACAACTCTACTCCGGCAAACTTACGCGATGGACGGCGCTGGAACAGGCGCAGTACATGATTTTGTTATTTGTTTTTTTTCCTGCTAACAGGAGCTGTGTTTGCGCCCTTTAAGCCGGATTACGTGGCAGTGCCGACATTGTTTAGGCGGCTCAGTAAACATTAATGAAGCCTGCGACCGTATCACAGGTTCGTGTTCTCTGAACAAAAATATCTTCCGAGAGAGATAGCGTGCTTTCCAAGGGATTTTAGTCTTCACCAATTAAACTGGAAAAGGCTGCGCAAGCAACAAAGCGCACTCACGCGCTTATTGCGAACATTTCTTTTTGTTTTTTTCAAGCACCACGCTGAACTTACGCTTTTCCGAAGACCGGTTCATGCACAACTTCACACACTGTTATTATCTCGCAGGCTCTAGCACTGAACACAGTTGGTTATAAGCGGAGCGAATGACCTTTATTTATTCTTTTTTTTAATTCTGCACGGCCTGTTTGTCCTCGATCACCTTTTCAAAGGCCCCACTGTGCAATTCTTAGAGACTTTTGCTTCTGAAGCTGCCACTTAATAGGGTCTTAAACCTTGAAATGCTTCTTTCTTTTTAATCAAGAAAGGGGCTGACAGATGGAATAGCACAGCAGGGTTTCCCGACGAATGCAGAATTGCCCGACGAATGCGTATCAAACACTTTTTCGCAGACAACAACACAGCAGACACCGGGATGGCACCACTTAGAGCCCAATCCACTTGGACTCCCGAACCAGAACAAGCCATAGAACTTGATCTATATCTTAAAACTGTCAGTAATCATAAGCCAATCCAAGACATCTAAGCGACCTAAAAACATAACTGCGTCGGAGAGCCGTATCATTTCAAATCTTAGTGCCGGAATGACATTGTTATTAAGGAAGCAGATAATGGTGCAAGTATAGTTATTTGACCAGTAGAAAGATACAAATACGAGGCTTACAGACAAGTAAGCAACCCAGAACATTACAGTAAGCTAGATAATGATCCGATATTATCCTACACGCTGACAATTACAAAGAGGCTCAAATACCTTTTGGCTAATGAATAAAAATCTTCAGAATACACATTTCTTAAACCGAGCAACAAAACTTCCAGGCGCTTCTACCTCCTTCCAAAAATTCATAAGATTACATCCTCTGAACTATACACCGCTAATGTCCCAGGGCGCCCGATAGTATCAAACAACAACACCCCGACAGAGAGCATCTCCACATTCTTTAACCACTTAATTGGTGACTTCTTAAAAGCACTTCCGTCATTTGTACAAAATACGCCCCACCTACTGAGAATCATGGAGGACATTAGTACTAAAGGCACACTACCCCAAAACATAATTCTCACAACACTAGACGTCACGGCCCTATGCACCAACATTCCAATCCCCGATGGTTTACCTTCGCTAAAGCAAACGCTGTCTAAACACAATGCACAATGCTCTATTGAAGTCTACTTGTGTCTCTTTGAATTTGTTCTAAGACATAACTACTTTGAATTTGAGGAGAGTTCTACCTACAAGTACACGCGATAAGTATGGGCATTCCTTTTGCACCAGCCTACGCGAACATATTTATGAGGATTCTAGAAACAGATTTTCTATTGCGCTGCACTGACAAGCCCCGCACATACCTACGATACATAGACGACGTATTCATAGTATTTTTTTATTTATTTATTTATTTTCACATACTGTCAATCCCTCACGGGATTATAACAGGAAGGGCAAGTACATATGGTAGTATTTGCGAACAAAGAATATAAATAGATTATATAATCATAAGTGTGTTATTGCAAAGGTTTTCGTTTCACTAAACAAAAGAAATAAGTAGTTCATCACAAATGCAATATTTGGGCACAATATACTATAACAAGGAAGAACCTGAGAAAACAAGAAACCAAACAAGAAAAAAGAAAAAAAAACACCTGAAAGCACATGTGATATACAATACCTAATGAACATGACAAACAGGATGCAGTCATGCGTATGATGCATCATACAAAAGGCACACTCATAGATTAAAGTGTTAGGCTATGAAGATCGGTAACAAACCTGACTATGTGTCAGAGCTGTAAGGCAAGGAGATGTTCTTCCACTGAATTAGCAAATGTATCTAATGAGGAGCTATTACTGATGGATTCACTCAGTTTATTCCACTCTCTTATCGCTAAAGGAAAGAATGAATTCTTAAAGCAATCGGTATGAAAAGAATGCTCATTGAGTGTTTGTGTGTTTTTCTGCCGCGTTGGCCGTGTTTCATTTCTGTAGATGTATCTAGAGGTATCAATATTAAGCTTGTTATGTAAGAGCTGGTACATAAGTTTAGAACGGGCTAGTACAGCTCGGTTTTGTACTGTTAGGATTCCGGCTTTGTTAAGTAGTTCGGTGGGCGAGTCTGTCAATTTATGTTTATTGTATATATACCGTAGAGCTTTCCTTTGTACACCTTCTAGTTTTTTAATTAGTTGTTTAGTGTGTGGAAACCACATAACATTTGCGTACTCAAGGACTGACTTGACGAAAATTTTGTAAGCCAGAAGTTTTGTATCGGGTGGTGCTAGTCTGAGGCGCCTTCCAAGAAAGAAAAGGCGTTTCATTGCAGTTGCTGTGACATTATTTATATGGGAGTTGCATCTGAAGTCATGTGTTAACGTTAATCCGAGGTACTTGTGTTCATGAACTCGTATTAGTGGCACGTCGTTAACGGTATACGTAAAGCTCGAGTTATTTTTTTTTCTGGTGATTGAAAGAACAGCAGATTTCTTAGTATTGATGGTCATCTGCGAGTGGGCACACCAGTTAGACACAGCTTTCAAGTCGTTGTTTAATGTTGAATGGTCATCATACGAGTTAATATTTCGATAAAGGATGCAGTCATCTGCAAATAGCCTAATGTTTCCTGCGATTTTTGCGGGTAGGTAATTAATAAAAATTAGAAATAAAACGGGAGCCAGAACGCTTCCTTGGGGGACTCCCGATGTTACCCGGGCTGTCTGGGAAATCTGTCCATTCACTTCCACAAACTGGGTACGGTTAGTAAGATAGTCGCAAATGCAGTCAATTATGGGGCCTGTACCTAATGTAGCTTCAAGTTTCCTTATGAGCTTTTTGTGTGATACCCGATCAAATGCCTTCGAGAAATCGAGTAGGATGAGGTCTGTTTGTCTCTGTTGGTCGATATTAAATGATATGTCGTGGGTTAGTTTCAGTAGTTGACTGATTGTAGAAAGGCCTCTGTGAAAGCCATGTTGATATGGTGATATGATACTCTCCTTGTCTAAGAAAACGGTTATATGTTTTAGTATGATGTGTTCTAGAAGATTGCACACGGTACTCGTAAGCGAAATCGACCGAAAGTTGGATGGGTCGTCTTTGCAGCCTGACTTACGTATTGGGACAAATTTTGCGGATTTCCAATCCTGTGGAAGAACAGATGATGATAATGATTTGTTAAATATTATACAAAGGTACTTCGTCATCCATTCTGCGTACCGTTTCAAGAAAGCGTTAGGTATTTTATCCGGGCCTGGCCCTTTTTTTGTGTCCAGGTTTAGGAGAAGGTTGCCTTAGGATTAAGGTAGTTCCCGAATTTGCTTGGTGAATTTCTTAGAAATCCTTGAAGTGTGTTTGTGTAAAAGTTTGACTTTGCTGTCTTTATTTTAGATTTCATGTTTTGGATAGCCAGAGTAAGATTACTTCAGAGATGAAGGTTTAGGTGCTAGTTTCATTGATTTTTTCAGACGTTTGACTTTACGTTTGGCATGAATGATGTCACGTGAGATCCAAGGATTGTGCTTTCTCGTTTTTTTTAACTTTAGAAGGTACATACTTAGAAATACAATGAAACATAATTTTTTTGAAACCATGCCACAATGTTTCGATGTTTGTAGTGGAACGTATTGAAAGTTCTTCAAAGGCGGTAAATTCGTTAGATAAGTAGTCAATAATACTCGTATCGTCTGCTCTACTGAAGTCCGGGTAAGTGATGCGTGGTTGGACATAGTCAAGACAGTCTAGATAAATATGTAGCATTTCTAAATTCTTTTCACTCAACAATAAAATTCACATCATAATCTTCAACGGAGCGCATAAACTTTCTGGACACAACAATATACGTTGACAATAGGACACTAAAGACAACGCTGTAGAGGAAACCTTTCGACAAACAACAGTATCTAGAATATACGAGCCACCATACCAGACATTGCAAACAAGGAATCTTTAAAGGCGAAGCCACACGACTACGTCGCATTCGCGTTGAAAACCAAGACTCGATCACCTTGAAGAAACCCTATGAAACAGGAACCACCCAAACAGTGCCCTTCAAAAAACCTACACTGACGCAACCAAACTTGATCGAGCCGAGGTCCTCAAGCCCCGCGCTAGCCACATCACAAGAACAACTTCTCTTCTTACTACTAAATTCGCAAACGCACTCCAAAACCTGAAAAACTTCCTCAGTAAATACAACGCAATTCTCACCAGCAACTCGAAAATAAGTATTTTCCCTACCCGCCCGGAGTAGCCTACAGACGCAACACTAATCTTAAGGACATTCTTGTACATGCCAAACTAAGAACAAAGACTAAGTTATGAACCGGTCCCTGCGGCCGCCCGAGGTGCTCTACATGCAAACATATTCAATCTACTACTACAATAAAAAGTGCAGTGTCGAATTCCTCACACAAGGTAACTTCGAGTTTCACCTGCACATCAAGCAACACAGTCTACTGTCTAGAATGTACCGCTTGTAGCAAACACTACATAGGTAAGACTGGACAACAAATTCATACAAGACTCAACGGTCACCGCGCAGATACAAAACACAATTTACCTAAAGCAGTAGCCAGCCGCTTCAATGAACATGGTCATATATTCGACAAAGCAAGGCTCTGTATACGACAAACAAATTTCCGTGCACCTCGCGAAACGAAATGTACGGAATAATAGCTCATACACAAGTTTAATTGCCTACACCCGGCGGGAATTATTTTGGCACGTGGCAGCTTAGAATCTTTAAACGCTGTAACTTAAATCTGAAATTCTCACATGATCAGCCAAGGCACAAAACACATTTTGCCACCAGCTAACCTTAATTCTTAGCCTCACCTATTCCCCCATCTCTAACTTTTCTCTGCCTACTACTCAATTTAATATAGCCGTTCATGTTTTTACGTTTATATAAACTGTACGACGCATTTTCCCGTATACACCTGCCCCCGCCCACTTTTAATGCTGTCACCCTCCTATTTGTTATTGCGGTTTCAGTCCCTCCCTTTTTGGTTTTTTGTCTATTTTATTATATATTTTTTACACACCCTCACCAACACAATCCAAAGACCCAGACGCCAGGATATCTTTTTCGGTGCCTCAGCCACACAGGGTATTGCCGCTTCTGTATACCGCCGTGACGACACCTACATTGAGCTACTGGGGCTAACGTCCCTTGAAAGACCATACCACTGCCTTCCAGTTACCCCATGCATGGCACCCCAGACTCCTTGTCGCCATTTTTTCTTCAATATTACCCGACGCATTGCTGCTACGCTACTCAAGTAATTCTTTCAACGGATGTCTTTTTTGGGTCTTGTTACTGCCGCGCGCACTGACCGCCTGGGCAGCTCTTCAAAAGCCACAAAAACATGCCGCCAACGACACCCCTGAATGCTGCCTGGCGAGGCCACCTTTGACGATGATAGGTCCTGCTATCGAAACGTTGGCCAACCTTTCTGAGGCACCTTATCCCTGTTTATAGCTTTTGTCGGGGAAATTCATGAGGGGAATCTGGCACTCGGGGGGTGTAAGTCATTGGGAGTGTAGGAGTCGGACAATACGACTCTAACGGAAGTCAGTGCGCATTGTTTCTGTCCTCAGGAACTAAAACGAAATTTCGCTTCCAACGGCCACTAGAATCGACCTGTCTCCCTAAAGCAACAAATTTAATCAGAATCGGCCAATGCGCTGTCGCAGAAAAGATTTCAAGGTTTTTTATGCATATGAATAGGCGTCACGCTGTCACGCACTCACAAGCGAACATGAACACATCTCACTCTACGACCGCGGAAACTGGCTCTCAACATGCTGGAGTGAAGAAGCGCGGTAGCAGCAGCGAGCGAAATGACTTTCGCGCTGCGTCTCGCATCAACGCGAACTAAGCTGCGGAAATACAGTGCGCGGCGGACTCTGTCCACGTCGCAGATGGCCTTTAAAGTACAGCAGCCCGGGCGCGCGCGCGCCCGGCCCACTGTATCGGCTGATCGGGCCGCCACGAGTGGAACGCGCCCCCTTCCATACCCTCCGCCCGGAGCCTTGCGCGCGACGGAAGACGGCGCGCTTCCTCCCCGCTTCCCTCTCCTGCGCGAGCGAGATTGAGCATCGATAGCCGGCTCACCCTCACATGCATTCGCACGCACGTGCAGCATACGGCGTGCGGCGACAATTTAGTCGCCCTTCGACTTGATACAGAACCTTATGGCTACGGCGACCGCAGAACTGCGCCTGGCGGGTCCATATAATTGCCATAGCAATAAAGATACAAACAAGCAATAGTGCCCGAACGGTTAGAGTATCGGCCTGCTGGTCTTAGAGGCATACGTTCGATTTTACCGATGGACACTTTAATATTCCTTTTGCTGAAGAGACTTGAACTGAGGCGAAATGGGAAACTATCTACCTAGCTACCACAAAGTGTCTGAGATGAGTCTGAGATACTGCACAGTTATAGTGCTTCTTCTTAGCTCATACTCATTACCTCGACACCGAGCTTTCTTGAGCTGAATGCTGAATGACGTGAGCTGAATACACGTGAGTGACGTGAGCTGAATGACGCTGAGCCCTATGCGTTGCTTCTAATTTTGATTTTAAGTTCAAACTTTGCAGTTTTTGGTATAGCGCACAAGCAAAAACGTATTTTCAATAGTACATTACATTTACATAGAAGACAAGGGGGAGAGGTCGGAACCACGTGCTTTATAAAACTTCAAATCGCTTATGTATGAAAATCAATTGGGATGAAAAATCAAGATCGAATAAATAAATGCGAAAGATACGAATAGTGGAGGGCGTATAATGTCAAACATAAACGCAAAATTGAAAAGAAGAAACGTTCAAACGCATGTACCTTGAGACTGGGTCGCACGAAACCAAGGAATTCCGCCCAGCACATAATGCCCTCCTTGCAATGCACGGAGAAGGCCGCGCCCCGACAATACCCGCAATAGAAAACGCACGATTCCCCATTGCTATAAACTAGACGCCCGGTTTTCGCCCCCTGCTGGTATAATGCAGCCCCTCGAGTGAGATGTCTTCATCTCGCTCACCGTACACACGTGATGATGATTCTACGAGCTCTATAATATGCAAAGAGTGGTTGGTGAAGCCCTCGCCTATGCCGAAGTCGATGACACAAAATTCTCGGTGAGTATACAGAAAATCTGTAAATTTTAGTTCAGGGTATGGTGAATATATACAGAATAGATCGTTTCGCTGCACAACCGAAACATGCTGCCAAGTGTCAATGTAAGGAACATTTCTTCACCGTCGTTTCTTATGTCATGGCTGAAGAATGAAGAATAACGCGTGTGTCAAAGCGTTCAAGGTCCTGTTTCGCGGTTTCGTCTGCCCGGTCGTTCCCAGATAATCGAATCTGACTGAGCACCCACTGAACTGCACCTTCATGTGCGCAAGATGCTGCGCTGTGAACGTTATTTGAAGCAATATTCTCACTGTTTGATGTATAGGTCGTAGGATATAAACATATGTCAAACTATAAATTGTCAGGGGAGGCTGGTGCAAATAGTGCTTGCGCGGTGCATTGACGAGGATGAAGAGAAGATAGGTTCGCGACCACAGATATTAGGACTGTCGAGGTTAGGCTTGAAAAGTTGCAGTCGCCATTTTTAACAGCTTAACGCTCAGTGCCGATAAACCCTGCAGAATTGTCTTACCCCACAAAAACCTCCTGTTATATAAAGTATGCACACAGGGTAATAGCATATGCGACCATGCGAAGCGCGCAACCATTAAAAAAAGATTACATATAAACAAATATAATAGGAACAGTAAAGTGTTACCAACAAAAAGGTGCTCATAAACACTTTCTTTGTCGTTACCTTACATACAAACATAAGGCACAGCAGCAACGTATTAAAACTGAAGCAACTAATGTAGTAAAACAATGTGAGTAGTTAGTACCGCACAACATGACTTTTCTTTCATAAAATTTACATAAACAGCTGGGGAAGTGGTAATTACACATTGTGGAAGCCAAATATTAAACTAAATATTCATCGCTAAATTACTAAGTGAAATTGCATCTGTGTTGCAAGAATTCAACACAAATGCTTACGCAATAAAGTAGAGAAAGTGATAAAGGATACGTGCTTCTATAAAAAATCACTTAGCTTCTCAATCCCATCCGCAAATGCACTTCGACGCGTGTCTGCATTTGGGTGAAACTTTCTTCTCAACACGGTGCTTCTTGTGCACGGTTCATTCGCTCTCCGCTCGGCGCAAAACAAAGGGGCTAAAAGGCGCACCGCCGGTCGGCGCGAGACGCGCATCCTATTGCTTGTGTCGATCACTTAGGCCGTCGGCACCATATGTCTATGCTATTCGCACGGCCGAAAGCGTTCAGCACAGCAGGTTCGCAAACAACGGCTCAACCTATTACGAACATCCAGTGAACGTTGTTGGGACTGGTGTCACTGCTGCCATTAGCACATTTCTCCAGAATTGACTTCCAGAACCAGCACAGCGGTGGCCTCTGTTTTAATGTCCTGGCGGTGCTGTAGTGTTTATGTGTTCAAAGCTAACCGTTCCCGGTACGCCAAAGTAGACGGCCGAAATTGTTGCTGTCATTACCGTGGCCAGCGTACCGCTGTGCTCGCGATACCGAAGCTCCTCCATAATTGTGCTCTTGCTTCACTCAACTGCGCTCTGAAGCAGATTCTGCGCGATGTAGTCTGTGGACGACGGGCGCGCGCTGTAATTTTATACGGACTATTTGCAATTTCAGCGTTGAATGCTAGTCTTTAGCGTTTGGATGCACGGCTAGAGTTAGCATATTTTGCTTTTACCACACGCTATCACGCAGTTTCTCTATAAACATGCCTGAAAGCCACATGCGGCTCATTATATTGCTTTTGAAGCGTAAGTATCTGTTTCATTAAACACGTTCGTTATTAAGGAGAGATAATGAGCAAGCTAGATTAAAACAACAACAACAACAACAACAACAACAACAACAACAACAACAACAACAACAACAACAACAACAACAACAACAACAACAACAACAACAACAACAACAACAACAACAACAACAACAACAACAACAACAACAACAACAACAACAACAACAACAACAACAACAACAACAACAAAAGGCTCATGAATGCAAGAACGTTCGTGTACTTAGATTGAGGTTCATGTTAAAGAATTCCAGATGGTCAAAACTATTATTAAGTCCCTCAGTACGTAGTGCCTCATAATCTGATCGTGGTTTTGGCAGGTGAGACGCCAGAAATAATTTTTTCAGCTGGTAAGGAAAATAAGACACCTTTAATTAAAGCACGCTGGCACAATGATACAACCTTATTTTGCTTTTTCATCTTTTATCTTGCTACGTGTGTTTTATACATCTGCGGAGTTTGTGCCACTATTCCAAACAAGGATTGCATTTCACTCTAACATAACCAAACACTCCAGCTGAAGTGATTTGGCTGAACTGTTTTGAATAAAAGTAACACAAACGTAGGCAAATATTTTGAAACCGGTAATGTCATACAGCAGTAATGCTTAAGCGCCAGGGTTCGGACGGCGGATCCGGAAAGAGAAACCTTGCTGTTTATTTTCCGCATTAATTCACGTCATTTTCTCCCTAAGTATCCTCAAGCCGACTCAGAAAGGAACAGTTCACCGGACTGTGCTTCCTCATTAACGCTCTTAATTAGTGACTCTTTAGGCGCGCTGCCTAGTCTTCCAGCGTTTTGTAAGCCAAATGACGACTTACGTTTCTATCGTCCTTGCATCTGAAGCACTTCTGTGTGCGATGATGGTAAAGTGAAATACGAAAGCGCAGCGTTGGCCGAGTCATTCCCGCTTCATTTCGGACATTGGTGCAAACGGCAGTGACAATGAAAGCCAAGTTGGTATATGACGCGGTAAGAGACAAGCGGAAAGATTCACTGAACAGCACCGACGCACACCTGCATTACCTTGGAACAAGCAGTTCGAATTTACTTCTGGCATCGCATGAAATTTCAGAAAATTAAGGAGGAAAGAAAAGCGAAATGTGAGAGAAGCAGATGTACTAAACGGGGCACGCGTCGCGGTTGAATCTATGGAGACACTCGTCCTGTGCACAGAAGTGGAGTGTTTGTAATTTCACTGGACGCTACAAATTTCCTTTAGCCTTTTGTGTACATCCGGAAACTTGCGCAAGTTTCCAACACTTACCCAAAGTAAAAAGTAGAGAGGTGAACGGAAAGCCTCTTTCTTTCTCATCTGCAAAATTTCTAATACAGCATGGCCGAATGACTGGTGGCAGTGACGTGACAGACACAACACGACAGCACATAGCTTTTACGAAGAGCCAATTACACTCGACTGTACTTTTTGAAGTTTAAAGATCATTAGGCAAGGCCCTCCAAAGGCAAAAGCGAAGTCTGAGTAGGAGATTATGGAAGTCCTCTTTCAGTCGTGTGCTATGAGACCCCCTTCTGAATACGTACACCAATGCCTGTATTTGATTACGAATAATTAAAGATCCGTTTGAAGTACTTATTGTTCCTTACACAAGTCCCAATTAAGGGCAAAGAAATAATGCTCGTGTTGGAATTTGTGAGTGAGATTAGCAGTCCCTTAAAGTTTCACCTGATTTTTTTTTTGTGAAGCACAAAGCCCTTTTCAAGACGTGGCCCCTCTTTGGGACGATATTTTTGGGTGCAGACCATGATTTTGCTACGTGGCTGCCAGCTTGACACGCGTTTGTTATTGCTCGATGTCATCTGGGCCCGTATTAACGCGACAGCGTTAATGAGTCCTTGTCGCAGAAAATCCGGTGTCGGCGTCGGACTTCATTTTGGCAAAATATTTTCGAGCCACACATACCCAGGCCCTACATGTGACGCAAGGAACTTATTGAACTGATTGAATTTCTCAAGCTCAAATACGTGGAAAAGTCGTAAACTATGACTTACACACGACCTGCAGACGTAATAGCTATCGGATTGTAATTTGACTATACGAGAAAACATAATTCTGTTTCGCGAAAACTCAAAGAAACCCCTTTTCCAGCGTTTCTACAATCACAGACCGGCCACGGCTACCGCCATTTCCGCGCGCCGGCCCGCGGGTGAGGGCTCTTGGGGGCCACCGAGCGGCGCACCCGGTTCCTTGCAGTACCTCAAGCTGGCGCTCGCCTCCGTCGCATCGCGGCCCACGCAAGGCCGCGTTTCTACCACAGAGCCCGCCTTCGTGCATAGCGTTCGCTGCCAGGGTTTCCCGGTAAACATTATCGCTTAAATACGTTCCAGATGCCGGGAAGCGTGAGAAGCAATCAGGGATCGTTGAGTGCTATCGCGTTCCACTCTTAAGAGGAAGCTTTAGCTCGGGCCCAACTCAGATGCGGCCTATTCAAATACATGTAAAACGCAAAAACGTTTTTCTGAGATAACCCCTGGGCTGACATTATTGAAATTTGATGCATTTGAGAGAGAAAGTAAAATTCTAGTGACTCATGGAAGCGGAATTTCGATTTATGTTCGGAATTGTCTTAAAAAGATTTTCAAATATTCGACCGTCTGAAGAAAATAGAAGCACGAAGTTCACCAATTCATAGCTTTGCATCAAGAACAGATATCGCGGTTCTGTAAACGGCATCCATTAGATCATTCAAAGCGGACAAATTCGATGTGTCACTTTACATCTTGCGTGAGTTTGTTACGTTGGTTACAAGGGTTCTACAAAAGCTGTATTTCCATATTACAAAATCTTTAAGTTTTCATGTGTAACATATCCATTTTGTCCGCTTTAGATGTACCATTAATGCAATTCACAGAATTGTATTATCATTTTTCGTTGTTGAGTTACAGAGTTGTAAACTTGATAGTTTCGTTTTTTGAAAATTTTTGATTTTTGCCAATTTTTATTAAAAATTGACGAAAGGACACGAAAGAGGACACGCCGAAAGGACACGCCGACAACGCCACGTACCAGCTACAGAACAACCAGATGCATCCAAGATCGACGCCATGACCTAACTGCAATGCAAGACGAAGGACAACCGGCCTCGGCGAGCTTCACGGCGGCCACATCGTCACCACTCTAGTAGACAAAGGTGCCAACTACTCCTTGATCAGTGTACCCTTGGCCGCCAAGCTGAAGAACGTCAAGACTACAGGGGACGGCCCTCATATCTGGACAGCTGGAGGATACCTTATAACACGGACTAGAATTTGCACAGCAAGAGTTACACTGCATTACCAGACACACTGCAACCTTCATTATCTTGCAAGAGTACTCACGTGGCGTAATTCTCGGCATGGGCTTTCTAAATCAACACGGCGCAGTCATTAACCTAAAGTCGAAGGCGATACCACTGGATGGGACTTCCAGTCACCGTGCCTTGAGCGTACTTGAAGACCAAGTCAGCATCCCGCCTCGCTCCAGCATTGTCATTTCTGTCGTCACCGAAACACCCTCAGACGTAGAAGGTGTCACCGAGGGTGACCAACGTATACTGCTCGACCGTGAAATTTGTGTCGCAAGAGGGATCGCTCGACTGCATGAAGGAAAAGCGAAAGTGATGCTGACCAACTTCAGCCAGGAGTTTAAGCACATCAACAAGCGCACGACATTCGCATATATTGAGTAAATTGTGGGAACCAGCAAGCGTTTGTCCTCTCGGACTCAACCACATCTACCTCGGCGACTAAATTCCCTTCGACAGAAATCCAAGTCTCCCCAGTGATAAGCAAGAACAGCTCAAGGGTCTACTCTAGCAATACAAGGACCGTGTTTCGTCGTCATGAAGGATTCGACAAAAACCAGTTGCAAAGTATCGTATAATCAAAGAAAAATGCACTCGGCCACTCCGTCAGAGCCCGTACCGAGTTCCGGCGCGGGAACGAGAAGCCATAAAGCAGCAAGTGGATGCAATGCTGCTCGACAAAATTATCCAGCCATCGAAGAGTCCTTAGGCGTCTGGTGTCGTCTTAATGAAGAAGGACGGCACTCTGTGCTTCTGCGTCAATTATCGCCACTTGAAAAAAATCGCTTTCGATGTAGCCTGGCTATCTGTTCGAATGGGCAGATTTCGTTCGTGTGGATTTGGCATGGTCCGAGGATTTCATTGTTACTCTTTACTAGACGTGAAACAAGTTACAGCGCACCACACACACACACACACACACACACGCACACGCACACGCACGCACACGCACACGCACACACACGCACACAAACACAAACACGCACACACACACACACACACACACACATATATATATATATATATATATATATATATATATATATATATATATATATATATGTATGTATGTATGTATATATATATATATGTATGTATGTATGTATATATATATATATATATATATATATATATATATATATATATATATATATATATATATATATATATATATATATATATATACACTAAGAGGCGCTGTTAGCAAGGAAGATGAAGAGAGAGAAGACGATGGTGCAAGGTGATGTTCGTGTGGTTCGGTTGCCATCTTGCATGGCATACGAAGCGTCCTTCTGTATATAAGCTGTAATACGTCTTTTCCTCCCTGTAACACTTTGATGGAGAGTGCGGCTTCTTCAACACTCACGACGGATCTACTCAGCGGACGCTCCATGGCTCCATCTGCCATGCCTACTCAAGACGATGATGACAGTACTTCAGGCCCTTCACTGACCATGCCCGAACCGACTACCATCAACCGTCATCTTGAGCTGCTACATCCGCGTGACCCAGGTATATATTCCGACGACTACAGCACTGATGTAGCAGATGAAGGAAATGCATGAACGCGTAAGCGTACTCAACAACTGGGACCATGCATTCATGGTAGCCAACGTAATATTTCACCTTGCAGGAACGGCACAAGTTTGGTTTACAAACTACAAACAAGAAATCACGACTTGGGATGCGTGTAAGCAAAAGCTCACCATTATTTTGGCGAGCCAATCGGACGCCGTCGTGACGCTCAGAAAACACCTGCGTGCTGGGCTCAGGCATGCAGCGAGTCCAACTTAACATATATTCTCGACATTATAACGCTGTGCCGCAAAATCGATGAAAATATGCTGGAAGCTTAAAAGGTCGCCCACATCCTCGATGGCATAGCGGACGACGCATTTACCCTCTCATTTTCAAAGACTCGTCCACAGTTCAGGTCGTCATGACTGAATGCCGGCGCTTTGAAGTAAAGTCATATCACTTGGACCCACCAAGCACCGGGACGGCGCCTTCGTCGCCTGGGGTCATGCCACGCGGCACTGCCAGCGATGAATATGAAGAGAGAGAGAGGACGACGACGCTCGGTGATGTTCGTGTGGCTCGGTACATTTGAAGCGTTCCTCTGTGCATAACCTGTGAATATGTTATACGTCTTTCCCTCCCCCGTAACAATATATATACATACATATATATATATATATATATATATATATATATATATATATATATATATATATATATATATATATATGTGTCAGTGTTTCGTAGTGGGGATAAATTTTCGGCACCGGCCACTTACTTGATTAGTCAATGGATGGAAATAATACAGTTTTGTTAACTACAAGCTTTTCCAAGAAGAATTTATATCTGTTTTCTGTGTTTATCGCATTTTTATTTTCGCATGCAAATTACCAGATTTTTTCCATTTAATTGCACCGAGGGCCATAAGTAGTCCTCAATCTATTCATGATGTGTTTCTAGCTTCTTTATCTTAATGGGGTTTTATTTTTAAACTTTCAGAACTCTACAGGGGTAGGGCGAACTCAACCCTGCTTACCAACCCTGCTTACCTTCCCCCAATCTCTGGACACGCTCAGTTTAGCCCACTGGAAAACCTAAATTCTTGGTGACAAATTCTCCGATGAGTGCTTCGGTGCCTTTCCATGTTTCTCAACACCGTTTATAAATGCCTTTGAGTAATGATTATTGTGGCGCATACAGTCATTCAAGTCATCAAACGCTGGTTTTTATTGTTCCCTTAGTTCAGCCTCAGTTCTATCCAGCTTACCTGCAGAATGTTTGTAGAGAAGCCCCATACTGTGAAATGTCTTAGGACGGTTATTAAAGGTAGCTGATCTTTCTTCGAGTTTATAAGGAGGTCGTTTAAGTTCAGTGGATTTTTATTGAATGCACTTTACATTTGCTATTATATCTTTTCAGAACTTTCGTTTGAAACAGCCAGTCAGAGTCATATTCAAATATAAGTCTTTGTGGTAAAAGAAATCCAGAAAAAATATCTTAACTATTTCATACTCTCTGTATTTAACGAACGTCAAACGTGTATCGTGAAACAACCGGTATAAAAAACCGTGTGTTTTCATTTAAACCCATACGATCATATTGGATAGTGAACGAAACATATGGCTTTTTTTTTCTTGTTCAGATTTTTAATGTGAATGCATTATGAATTTTCTTTACGCGTACCTCTACTGATGTCCTATAAAAAATTCGTCTTTTTGGTCAAAAAGCATGAAAATGCTTTTTGACCAAGTGACCAGGGCAGTATATGTGCAGAACCTTATCATTTACTAAAAATCCATGAAAAAAGAACTGAGTCTGCGGACACCTGATGTTCGCTTCACAAGCAATGAACGAATGGGAGGGAATCAAAGAACTAAAAGAAAAGGAAGAAAACGAAGCGCTCTAATAGGAGGCCCTAAAATATATGGTACTCTTAGTGAACTAAATTCCACGGACACGAGAGCCAGCTTGAAGAGCGAGTTGCCATCAACATTAGCCTTCTCAAAAGGGTTTACGGGAAACGGATCATACTGGCTTATGGTCGGCTCAAGTATAATCTAAGTAAAGGACAAACAGGCAAGAGGCTGGGAAAGAAACGGGAAATATTGTGTCAAAAATCTCAGAATCTCAGAAAAGGTTTTCAGCGTACTTATTGCGGAAAAGCCTCAGCACTTAGCAGGCGTTACGGTTTTGGAAGTCGGCCTCTACGAACATAAGATAGAGCGTCATAAGAACATCAAGAGCTTGGAGGGGAGAGCCCTGGAGGTATTAGGAAACAATCTTGGGCTATTGTAGACAGGGTAGCGTTTTTGCTCCGCCGTAGTGCTCCTGAGAGTTCTAACTCAGACGAGAGGATAAAATCTTAGATTAGTGAGATAGCTTGCGAAATCAATAAAAGGTAGCGTTGCTTTCGAATCTCGGAGGGAACTTTCTGAAGCAGAAAAGCTTTTGTAGTGCTTATTCCACTTCAGTGTTTCAGCTTAATCAAATAGAAGTGAAATTAAAGAAAAAAGAAAAATAATTTAAGAAAGAAACATGTCATAAGCTTATGTTTCATTTGTTAGTTGCGTGAGTTGTTGGCGCGAGCTTCGCATGTTATAGGTAGTAGACAAGCCGTGAATGCAAAAACAGCAGTTTGAATACCTTTATTCTGTTTCTGTGACGTTGCTAGCGCATGTGTCACCGCAGGAAAGACCAGCGCACGGAACACGATTGGAGCACGCCTTTCTGCGGACTGTGTAGACAATATCTGTCTATCCTCATCATTGATAGAGTCTGGGGTAAGCCTGCGAATTCTTAGTAAGCTATTGTGGCATCTTCATTTACAGCAAGTCGGCTGGTGCAGTAGTTAGCACATAGTTACGCATTCATGTGAAGGCACCAGTTCGAGTACTCTCGGAGCTTATTTACAAGAACATGAGTGCCCATCGCACCGTTTTAGGGTCAACCCTTGCATCTACTTTTTTCTGTACTAAGCATTTGATTCAGCTGTACAAGTTTTTGTTAAAATTGCGGAGGCGTCGGACGTGGACATTTTCATTTTTCTGAAAAGCTTGATGCTCACTGTTTTCTCGATTTCATAAACAGCGCCACCAGGATAGCGTTGACTGAATTAGTGAGGTAGACTATGGGTCCAGAATTACGATCACTTGCGTGATCTGTGCACGCAACAGAAAAGACAAATGTCACATATGAAATCAAAGGAGATTTTGTCACTATTATTCACACGTACGCAGAACTTCTTTGATGATTCATTGATGTTGAGTTATTCTTTCTTGCGTGTTTCTGTTTGTACTCCCGACAATTGCATTACGAGCGCCGCGGTAGCAGGTCAGTCAATTGCTTACAAGTGCGAAATGTCCAAGCAATGACTGATCGAAGGAGGCACCACTGTAGGTTAAATGAGGCATAGCATTCCCGACTTCCTAGCGTATAAGCCCATAGCGTTTGCGGAAATAATACTGGGCCTGTTACCCCCCCTCCCCTTTGGTCCTTCTCATTAGCTCTAGAAGAGCCGCTGTCCAAAGCTGTAGAAAGGCCGAAGGCACCTATGGGAACTGCCAAGGTTGCCTGCCTTTCGCGAGGTTCAGAGCTGTATTGTTACGACGGCACGTCTCACATCTCTGAATATTTACCGGGGGCGCTAGTTTCGCTTGGCAAGAGGCAGGCAGACGCAATGAGTGGGCGATACGCGGCTCGTGGCTTCTGGGTAAGCGCTAAAAATTTCTCCCTTCTTGCTTTTACACACAAGTGTTAAGTGCTGTTCAATTTCACCGAGGCCGCGTGCGTCCGTGAAATTCAGAAAACAAGAGGTTAGGACCACAGAAAATTGACACTGTATCACACTATAGAGGGCGGACAAATCAGCGGATCTCTTAGGCATATAGGGCCCTCTGGGCTGTACATTTCGGCGGGACTATATGACTGAGCTATGTCGAACGCTCGGTTGCTATGGTCAGAAGTTCGAATCCCCCCCACCCTTCCCTTGTTCTTTTTTTTTATCTGACGATGGTCTGTCTGAATTTGACATATTCCAGTGCACTACATCTGCAGGCTTGGAGTGACGCCTAATACCGGCAAAAGATGCCGAGAGCGAGTGGGGCTATATTAATCCAGTTACAACCAAATTAGGAAGGCCCACTAAGCTTCAGCAAAGATACTCCCTCACCAGGACAGGAATTTGCCTCCCTGGTGCAGTATTCGATCACTACCTCCCTAATGATTCCTACATGCAACTCATGGCCCTCAGTCCCCAGCAGCTGTGGAGCACCTGATAAAAGCGGCGGTCACACCTGTAACGCAGCAGAGGGTGCTGAGAATCTCTGGGTCCGGACAGGCCGCCAATGGAAAGTGATCTTGTCAACCTTTAACAGCCGAAATCTGTCGAGTGAGGCTAGCTTAGCAGGACTCTTTGAGGAACTATTAGACATTGTTTGGGACATCATTGGCCTTAGTGAGATTAGAACTGGTGACGCTTATACATTGCTGAATAACGGCCACGTCCTCTGCTTTAGAGGTCTCCCAGATAAGCAATACGGGGTAGGATTCCTAATCCATAAGGACATAACGCGCAACGTTGTTGAATTCTACAGCGTTAATGAGAGGGTAGCTGTAGTCGCAATCAAACTTAATAAGAGGTATATATTAAAGGTAGTACAAGCCTACACTCCAACATCCATTCACGATAATGAGGATGTTGATCAGGTTTATCAAGACGTTGAATTGGAGACGAGAAAAGTGCAAACTCAGTATACTGTAGTAATGGGTAACTTCATTGCAAAAAGGGGACAAAAGACAGGCGGGTGAACAAACTGTTGGCAACTACAGCGTCGATCTAGAAACACTAGAGGAGAGATGGTCGTATAATTCGCAGAAAAGAGTAAGCTGAGAATAATGAACACCTTTTTCAGGAAGCGTAGCAACAGAAAGTTAACCAGGAAAAGCCCTAATGGTTAAACAAGAAATAAAATTGATTTCATGCTTTCTGCCGATACCAGCTTAGTGCAGGATGTAGAAGTGATAGGTAGTGTAAATTTGTAGTGATCATAGGTTAGTGATGGCTTGTATTCATCTCAATTCGCACAGAGAAAGAGTAAAATTGGTGAAGAAGAAACAGGTCATCTTAGAGGCGGTAAGGATAAAAGCAGACTAATTCATGCTGGTACTTGCAAACAAATATGGAGCCTTAGAACAGAGAGATAAGGATGACATGGAGGTAGAGAATGGAACCGTAACCACGCTGGCTTCAGAGGCAGCAATTGAAGTAGAGGCAAGGCGCCAAGACAACCAGTAGCTAAGCTCTCCTAACTAACAAAGGACTTAATAAAGAAACGACAAAGAATGAAAGTATCCAACTCAAGAGATAAGGTAGCATTCGCGTAACTGTCAAAACTGATCAACAAGGCTAAAATAAGTGATATTAGAAACTATAACTTGAGAAAGACTGAAGAAGCCGTAAAAAATGGACGCAGCCTGAAATCAGTGAGAAAGAAACTTGGAATAGGACAAACGAAGATGTATGCACTAAAAGATAAGCAGGGTAATATCATCAGCAATATTGAAGATACAGTAAAAGCAGCGGAATAATTTTATACTGACCTTTACAGTACCCAGACGACTCAGGAGCACTCTATTCGAAATAATAATGAACAGCATATAGAAACTCCTCCTATAACTAGAGATGAGGTCAGAAAGGCCTTGCGAGGCATGAAGCGAGGAATAGCGGCAGGTGAGGATGGAATTAAAGTCGATTTAATCAAAGAAGGAGGAGACATAATGCTTGGAAAACTGGCGGCTCTTTATACGAAGTGTCTATTGACTGCAACGGTCCCAGAAAACTGGAAGAATGCAGACATTATACTAATCCACAAAAAGGGAGACATTAAAGAATTGAAAAATTATACTACCATTACCTTGCTCCCAGTATTATATAAAATATTTGCCAAAATATTCCCCAATAGAATAAGGGCAACACTGCATTTTGTCAACCAAGGGAACAGGCTGGCTTCAGGAAGGGATATTTTACAATGGGTCACATCCATGTCATCAATCAGGTTATCGAGAAATCCGCAGAGTACATTCACCCTCTATATATGGCTTTCATAGATTACGAAAAGGAATTCGATTCAGTAGAGATACCAGCAGTCATAGAGGTATTTCGTAATGAAGGAGTACAGACCGCTTACGCAAATACCTTGGAAAATATCTACACAGATTCCACAGCCACCTTAATTCTACACAAGAAAAGTAGGAAGATACCTATAAAGAAAGGGGTCAGACAAGGAGACACATTCTGTCCAATGCTATTCACTGCGTGCTTGGAAGCAGTATTCAAGCTATTGAACTGGGAAGGCTTAGGAGTAAAGATCGACGGCTAATACTTCAGCAACCTTCGGTTTGCTGATGACGTAGTTCTATTCAGCAATACTGCAGAGGAGTTACAACAAGTGATTGAGGACCTTAACAGAGAGAGTGTAAGGGTGAGGTTGAAGATTAATATGCAGAAGACAAAGATAATAATGAATAACCAGGCAAGGGAACATGAGTTCAGGATCGCCAGTCAGCCTCTAGAGTCCGTAAAGGAGTACGTTTACCAAGGTCAATTAATCACAGGGGACCCTGATCTTGAGAAGGAAATTCATAAAATAATAAAAATGGGTTGGATCTCATACGGCAGAAATTGTCAGCTACTGACTGGAAGCTTACCATTATCATTGAAAAGGAAGGTATTCAATCAGCGCATTTTACCGGTGATGACGTATGGGGCAGAGACTTAGAGACTGACAAAGAAGCTTGAGAACAAGTTAACCACGCAAAGAACGATGGAACGAAGAATGTTAGGCTTAACTTTAAGAGACAGAAAGAGAGCAGTTTGCATCAGAGATCGAAATGGTATAGACGATATTCTAATTGACATTAAGAGAAAGAAATGGTGCTGGGCAGGTCATGTAATGCGCAGGTTAGATAACCGTTGGTCCATTCGGCGGACGGAATGGGTGCCAAGAGAAAGGAAGCGCAGTAGAGGATGGCAGAAGACTAGGGGGTGCGACGAAATTAGGAAATTTGGGGTTGCTAGTTGGAATTGGTTGGCGCAGGACACGCGTAATTGGAGATCGCAGGGAGGGCCCTTCGTCCTGCAGTGGACATTAAATAGACTGAAGATGATGATAATGATGAACAGAATGAAAGTTCGTTAGCGATCTAACAGGACATGTCTTTTTTATTGATACGAATAAATAAAGGGCCTGGAGACAAATAATTGCGCAGACAAATTGTTTCAGATAATAAACAAAACATATTGCACATCACGCAATATTACCAAGGTAAAGGAAATGCATAAATTAACAAACACGGTATATCCTCAAAGCCCAAGAAGTCCCACCAGAGAAATGTAGCTTCAATATCACAAGAACTATATATATATATATATATATATATATATATATATATATATATATATATATATATATATATATATATATATATATATATATATATATACAAACAAGCAAAAAAAGACGTATTATGGGCCTTTGCGTGCAAAAACCAAGATATTGACACGTCTCCTTGTTTGCCTTTGTCGGGCGACATATTTCATCGCCTAACAACAAATGTTATCGCACTGCGCAGGACGCGCCGGCACGTATCGGAAGTTTCTGGAATGTTATCGATGCTTCCTTCCACTGTCTGTGACCGAACCTTTTGTAATCTGATTGCATGTGTGCGCGACGCGAATAATGTAGAACTTTGTGGAAGGCGCGTTGGGTCACAGCGATTACTCTGGAACGTTCGACGACTGATGTATAAAAGCCGACGCGCTTGACCAGCTCATCAGATTTTCGACCATTGCCGACTGTGTTCGCCGCTATCGCCGTTCTTTGAGTGTAGCCTGTTTTTGAGGGCACAAGTTCGCCCAATAAAACGCTAGTTTCATTAATAACAGTATTGCTACTGTGTTCTTTATACGTCACTACCATGTGACATCTGGTGGAGGTGCTTGTGCGTTCATGTACCGAATGTCCCCGCAAAGCCGCGATACAATCCCGAAGCCCGAGGACAAAACCAGCATCGCCCAAGACCAGCGTGCTAGCCGCAGACTGCAAGGACTGCCCCAGAGCGCGGACTTCTACCTGAGACGGAGCTGAAATACCTCCTCGAGTATTTGGAAGGGCACACCAACGTTGTCCCTAGGGCATTTAGGAGAGGATTGTCTTTGTTTTTGCTTCAAAACAACCGTCTCGTAAAGAAGAACCTACCACCAGTCCGCGCCAACTACCTTCTTGTTTTTCCCTCATGGCTGCGTCCAGAAGTATTACACGCCCTACATGACGATCCGACCGCTGGACACCTCGGATGCTCCCGGACACTATCGAGGATACAGGAAAGGTGTTATTGGCCGCGCCTGACAACCGACGTCGCCCGTTACGTAAGAACATGCCGAGGCTATCAGTGACGCAAGACACCACCGACAAGGCCAGCGGAATTACTACAGCCAATCGAGCCTCCTTGCCGACCATTTCAGCAGATCGGGATGGACTTATTGGGAGCCTTTCCGACGTCAACAACTGGAAATAAGTAATAGAAGAAAAAAGCGTGGCAAGCGAAGGAACAACATCGCTTTTCACTTGCGTCACGCCAAGACGCCAGTCAGGTTCGTTCCTCTGAGGAACGCCAGAAATAGGCCATGAGCTTTGCCGCACTTTTGTCCCTCTTCCGAAAGCCGTCGTAGTGCGGCTACCTTTCTCAGAGCGCCGAACATCGTAAATTGCTCGGACAGGGGCTGACACTCGGAATGTGACCCAGTCGGGACGAATCAACATCTGTGATAAACCTGCCGCATTTCCTGGCCGCCGCATCTGCTCCCATTCGTGGCTGTGCTCTACTGGGGTTCGCTAGAAGGAACGGGTGTCATGTTTTGCGCTATATGCCAACGAACGTCTGCGTACAAGGTAACGCTGGTGTAATTAACTTCGACAGACAGCACAATTGTGCCTGTTGGTAGCCGGATATAAAAAAAGCCTTTTTGCACTCATTATACTATAATGTGTGATGCTTTTCACCGATGTTTTCGTAAAAGAGTATTAAATATAATATTATTTGAAATAATATTTCAGCTTTATGACGCCCCAAAACGCGTAAACGGTCGTGTGCAAATGCAAATATTTCGCGGGTTTTATTTATCAGTAGGAAAAATGAGTGCGCAATTAGCACGTCGCTGCAAATATCGCAATTAGATGTCCTTTGGCTATGCCAACAAATGCCTCATTGTCACTTTGATAACTAGGATAGTACGTCGCTAGTTAGGTAATTAGTTACACTTACAAAATCAAATCTCAGTATTAAAAAAAATCACTGGTCCACTGTCCACTCCACTCACTCCACTGTCCTCACAATCCCCAATCACTCCACTGTCCCGGAGACAAAATGCACTAGGTTTTTTCGAGTAATGCAATTGGGCTCATGAGAGTTATATTGAGATGCCGTGTATATATTTATGACCTCTTCGTGCAAGTGAGGATGGTTCCACCCCTAAAAAGTGTTTTCAGTGTTTTTTTGCTCACTGGAAAGAGAAGGAATACTGGGACACATATCATTCACGTGCATTTCGCACGCCATTGATGAAAGACTGCCGAAGTGGTCACTGAAATTTGCAGGATTTCTTTCAGGGTCAAAAAAGTATGCAAAGCAATTTGAAGCGAAGTGAACATACAGCAACATGTTCATTCTCCAGGCACAAGCTATCCATGCCTTTAGAAATATTTGTTAATTGGCTACCTCCTTCTCATCAAAAAATTTCATAAACTTTGTCATGTGTGTATACTTAAATACGTTGTATATGTGCATGGCGTTTACTATGGAAAATTAAAACAATGTTGAAGTCAGAAAATACGGATGAGGCAGCCGCTGCTAGTGCTTCTAATGCGTTTGTCCTCCTATTGTCAGGATTTGCAGAAATAAAGCGAAAGTATGAATTAAAAGCCATGCACGTCCGCGTCAGCAATGATGCAGTAAGCGATTCATCATCATCATCATCATCATCATCATCATCATCATCATCATCGTCGTCGTCGTCGTCGTCGTCATCATCATCATCATCAGCCTGGTTACGCCCACTGCAGGGCAAAGGCCTCTCCCATACTTCTCCAACTACTCCGGTCATGTACTAATTGTGGCCATGTTGTCCCTGCAAACTTCTTAATCTCATCCGCCCACCTAACTTTCTGCCGCCCTCTGCTAGGCTTCCCTTCCCCTGGAATCCATTCCATAACTCTTAATGACTATCGGTTATCTTCCCTCCTCATTACGTGTACTGCCCATGCCCATTTCATTTTCTTGATTGTTCGGCAGTAAGCGATTAGCCACAATTAAATTTTAAGTGAGAAGGTCGAGGTAGTTCAAAAGAAACCTCAAATGATGTGGGTGACAAAACTCTGGTAATAACATTTTAGGTGTGTGCAGGGGGGAGGGAGGGGAGGCTTTGACGCCGCCGGAAGGGGGGGGGGAAACTGGACTCCGGAGCCCCCCCGTAGTCAGCGCCTATGAAAACAGAGAAGTGGAGGATTACATTCTTTGTAGGCGCTTCCGCATGCCACTGAAACTTCCTGTCCTTTCTCCCTCTTTTTGTGCGGCAGTAATGTGCGTTAAAGGTAGGCGCTTTGCCATTCTTTTTTTAACGTTAATAAAATTGGAGGACGTTTAAGCTTCGCCTTTAAGAATGAAACTCGACAACACTTAAAGGTCCCTGACGTCTCACGCTTTCCGCAAGTGCAGCTTATGTAACCGTAATATTTTCCTGGAAACTCTGGCAGCGAACGCTTCGACGAAGGTGATTTTTGTGGTAGAAACGTGGCCTCTTGCGTGGGTCGATCTGCTGTTACTGCTTCGCACTTTTAATATTTCAGTCTGACAACATCCAACATAAAAGGTATGTGTTGTCGGTGTTTCTCTTGCATGACATTTGGTTTTGGGCTGTCATTCTCAAAATTCTGGAGAGTAACTTAGTAAAGAAGGAAAGACAAGGTGTTAGCAGCTTTGGCTTCGAAATCATTTGTTGCTGATAAGACAGTAGATGCTGGGCGCCGGACGCGGGACGTCAATGCCGTATTTTCGACGACACGGGGTCTTTAACGTTATCGCGTTAAAATATACACATGCTAGGGGCTGTACTCTGTACAACTTTGCAGCTTTCTTGTGACATAAGATCAATCAAAATAAAGTCACATGGGGCACTTTCACGCACAAAACAGGAACAAATTTTTTTGGTGATTAATCATACGGACGTAAGATCTAGGCGAAGAGCAATAACAATGAAAAGAAGAAAACAGAAGAAAAAAGGTAAGGTTCGCAGTAAGATTGTGTGTCAGTAAGTCTCGTAGTTTTTACACACACACACACACACACACACACACACACACACACACACACACACACACACACACACACACGCACACGCACACGCACACGCACACACACACACACACACACACGCACGCACGCACGCACACACACACACACACACGCGCACACACACACACACACACACACACACGCGCGCGCGCACACGCACACACGCACACACGCACACACGCGCACACGCGCACACGCACACGCACGCACAAACACGCGCGCGCGCGTTTGTGCGTGTGTGTGTTTGTGCGTATACGTTTGTGCGTATATACATATATATATATATATATATATATATATATATATATATATATATATATATATATATATATATATATATATATATATATATATATATATATATATATATATATATAGTCGCCCGCGCAAACGTATAGAAATTGTGTGCGCACCTTTCGTCACGATAACCACCTTTCAAGACAATAAATGCGTTCGTACCTTTGTTCAAAATTCTGTGGCATTACTGAGCCGTGTGCTAAACAACTTCGTTGGTCGTCCACCTTCACAGAGTGGAATGGCTCCTGTCTTTTTTGCTTGCTTCATTTAGGAACTTCATTTTACCCAAAATACATACTAATTGTGGCAAGGAGAGCGTCCATTTTTAATCTATCGCATTATGGAACACACTACCATTACATATAAAAGCACTTAAGATTCACGAATTTAAGAAACAACTAAAAGAGTACATTCTGTCGAATACTGATGCCTAGGTTCATACTCACAACCATTCTTTCAGGGTGCCTTCGTTTCATTTTCATTGACAAACCGTTAGGTTTCTGTCTCGGCCTTACATATGCGTGTATGTGTGTACGTATATATATATATATATATATATATATATATATATATATATATATATATATATATATATATATATATATATATATATATATATATATATATATATATATATATATATATATATATTGTTACGCATGAAGAAAACGAAGACCAGTGAACGTGCTTGCGGTCCCGGGTGGAGGAAGGAAGAAGAGGACGACGCTCGGTTGATAAACCAGCTGACCGCTCTTGCGCTCACCACTCACTCCACAGAACTTTGAATCTTCGTCCCATTTAAACAAAACCTTTCGCCCTAACACGTGTTTAAACGAGACACTCATGACGGAAATTGTTGCGCCTGTGTCCACCAGAGCCATCACAGGGACATTATCTACAAGCACGCGCACTTTGTTTTTCAGCATCAACACAGGAGGTATTTCTGTCAGTAGCACGTCTCCAGCGACCTCACCTCCATCGGCCGCGCTAGCTAGTTTTCCGGTGACGAAGGGGACGTGGTGCGATGCCGCGGTGAGGGAGAACGGGGAGTACGACGTTGCGGTGGGGGTGTCAAACTCCTGTCAGATGCCGGGGAGCGATTCCGGGAGCTGCTGAGCCAATACTCGTCGCCAGATGATACGTGTGCTGGCCACGGGGCAGCGTGCGACCGTTCGGAGGGCCGAGAAAACTCTGAGGGCTGGCCATACCACGTGGTCATACGCTGGTTGCAAAACCGCGATATATGACCCGGTACACCACAGGAATAACACACCGGGAGAGGTCGAAACCTTGGTTGTTCGTCGATGAAGCGGATATTATCATTTTCCCGCGTGTAGTGGGTTGGTTCGTGGCGTGTGTCACGACGATACATCGGGCGTCGAGTAGGCGTGCGTTGAGCGCGTTGGTCATAGCGCGGAGTCGGAGGGCGTGTTGTCATCCTCGGCTGTGGGGCTGCGCTGTACTCTACGGCCGCTGCGGTAACCATCGGTTGCCAAGGGGCCGAATGTGGCGTCGTCATAGCCTCACGTGACGTGTACACGCCATGGTGGTCAGCAGTTGAATGCAACTCCTCGCGGCGGGAAAGTTCCTCGCGGACGATCTGTCGGATGGTGGAAGGAAGGTCGAGGCAAGGACTTGTGTCCACACTGGCAACCGTCGTCACGTTTGCCAATCGACCAAACTTTGGCGCAATCCAACGCATCTTGAGCGTTTCAAAAGTTCTGCAGTGCCGAATGACGTCAGACACAGAACTGAGGCTCTCCTTTCCAATTAGAAAATTGTATACATCCTCAGCCACTCCTTTCAGCAAATGTCCGACTTTATCTTCTTCTGACATGCGAGCACTGGCCACCTTGCACAGCTTTAATACTTCTTCGATATATGTTGTGCATGTCTCACCTGGTAGCTGCGCCCGTTGAGACAGTGTCTGCTCCGCACGCTTCTTTTTGGCGACTGAGTCCCCAAAACAAGCCTTTAGCTCGTCCGCAAAATGTTCCCACGTCGTAAGCGCGTCCTCGTGGTTCTCGGTAAGGGAGAACACCACATTGGTGAGCTGAGCGGTTGCATCCCACCCGTTGGATTTGCTCACTCGTTTGTAGTGGACGAGCCACTCGTCGGCATCTTCCCCCGCTTTGCCTCCGAAGGTGGGTGGAACTCGGAAGTATGGCAGTGGACTGCTAGGCGCTGCCCTCGGAGTGGCTCCTTCTTCTGGCATGTCGAAGATGGTCACGGCTGATGGCGGGAGGCCGGCAAGTCGACGGCTTCGACGAAGCTGCGGCAGTGATGGTTCCGTTGTTGTGAGCGATACCCCGCACCTCCACCACTTTGTTGCGTGCGAAGGAGACCGTTTGTAACCCTTACGGATGAAGGGGACCGTTTACTTTTAGTCGCGGAGGTGAGCGCAAGAGCGGTCAGCTGGTTTATCAACCGAGCGTCGTCCTCTTCTTCCTTCCTCCACCCGGGACCGCAAGCACGTTCACTGGTCTTCGTTTTCTTCATGCGTAACAATATATATATATATATATATATAGAATGTGTGTGTGTATGTATATGTATGTATGTATATATATATATATTGCTCTTGCATTCTTGTGATATATGAGATTGAGTCTGTGTTAAATAATAATATAATAATTGTATACTGGGAGTTATCTTACACAACTGTGTTATAACTAGATTCTATAACATGGAAGTATCTGCCTGCATTTGTGTTTAAAATACTGTTATACCCACAATTTATGCGTGTTTGTATTGCTACACCAGCCGCGACCGTGCATGTTTGGTTGACCGGAGCTTTGTTTAGCCGAAGAAAATTCGGCTTTTTTTTCCGGCTCTTCCTTTTTCACCTTGTATCCAGTGGTGAAAATAAAAATGATGATGATGGCAATGATGATATACATTCAAGTTAGCAAATTATACTGTGTTTGTCACGTCAGCTTCTCTCTTACTATATTAATTGTCAACGAGACTGTGTTACACTGTTTTCTTTTCGTGACATTTATGCACATGTAATTCTTCAATCATGTTGTTTATACTAAAGCCTGTAATTCTTTCATGTTAACGATTTGTCGAAACTGCTGTAATTTTTGTTTTATTACGTTTACATTGTAAAGGAGGTCCCATTGCAGTCTTTGATTTGGGGACCTCCTTTTGTGTATTAAAATCTTGTAATCTTTCTCAATAAAAAAACGATTCTTATTCTGATTGAAGCCCTTTGTGTAGGGCTTCAATATATTCAACACGTTTTAGTATTTTCCTAATTTAGTTTTTAGCTGGGGAGTTCTATTAGTTGACCTTGAGAAGACCCCACGAGGCCCCTCAAGCAAGGAATGTTACCACAGAAATCTCTGTGGAAATGTATGTGGCAAAAATTGAAATACGATAAGATAAGACAAATGAGACGTACTGCATACTTTCGTTTTACAAAATAAAAGAAAATACAGTTATTCGCGGACGAAATGAGTCGTTAAGAGCATATAGTCATAAGGAGTCATAGGAGCATAGTCACAGGCATCGCGAAAATTTGCTTTATGTCAATAAGACTATTAAAGTGGTGTGGGCAACACACTACGCTACATAGACACATCAACTGTTTTCACGCGGAGGCATGCTATAATGGAAAACTAGCTTTTGGGACGGCCCAATCCTACCACTCGTGGTGCCGCTTTTTAATATCGTTGATTGTGCGCTTACACTCACTTGTGCCCGTACAGAACTCCTTACAGCTCGAGTAGCATTATCGGAAAAAAGAAAGAGAAAAAAAAACACTCTAGGCTTGTTAGCTGACTTTTGAATTGTATTGTGCGCGCTCTCCGATATCACACAACAGTAGAAGAAAGCTGGAGGGAGAAACTAATCATGTGAAAAGTTCAGATGGGCAGTGCCTTTGTTGCTGCAGCCAATTACTGGGATGACTTCGAGAGGATAGGTTACCTGACCACTTTGCTTTAGTTTCGGTCTTTGTGCGCAGCGTCTCCACGCTAGTTCGGAGTGCCTACTCTAAGAGCCGAAGTCGGGACAAATGTTTAACTCTCAGAGTAAGCTCACTGCACAGCTACTCTCCTGAGTGTACAATGTGCATTAAACTCAAAAGGCTCGGAGTGAAGTTAGCAAATTGGATCTCGAGAAACGTGTGTGCACTTGGGACACACATGGCAGAAGCTCGCATCTGATTCGGTTCAATGACCTGCCAATAAACACGCGTTCACTAACGCACGCGGAAAGGAATGGAGTGTTTCCATGGCAACATATAGAAACTGGTACGCCACTAAGCTTAACAAAGCGTTTTCGATGACCAGTTAGAAGGTTTAACTCGATATCTAACGTCAACACCAGAAGCAGCACACACGGACATATGGAGCTTGTTCGCAACCACCTTTCAAAGTGAAGGTTCTTTCTTCAAATAAACTGTTATAATTTTGATTTCGGACTCGTCGTTTCGTGTCTGTGCTGCTTTTTGCATCTTCTTTCTATTATACGTGTAATTTATCCTGCGCAAGATCAACGTGTGGGCCGCATGACTGTATAGTGGAGGTCATAGACCTCTGGGCTGCCCAGGTTCTGCTTAATGAATTCCCCAGGCGTTACGCAAGTGCAAAGTTCTGCAACAGCATTCCCAAGTTTGGCTCTCATGAGTTGATGAGTAGTAAGCGGCATACGTGAGAACCATTATTTAAAAAAAATGAGATTGAAACGTTGGCGTCTGGTTATGCACAATCCTGGCCGCTGTCCATGCAGGGCTCTCGTGAATCCCGCATGAGCTGTCAAAGGGTTGAGTAACCGACATTTATTCATGAAATTCATAAAGGCAGGTTTTATTTTCATTGTCAAATTAGTCCTACATTATGCCTAAACAGGCACCTAATACGGAATAACTGTGGCAGATTTCGCCCTCATTTCAAATTTATTCGATATGACAAAAAGCGTTCCCCAACTCCCAGCCTCTCCCCGTTATTCTTGGCAGCATTGCCCATATAGGTCACGACACTCGCACACAGAAGTTTTTGCCTAGTGTGCCACCATACATCAAATGATGTCGCAGATACGTGAATGCGAAAAAGGGAATGTTGCCACCAAGCTTCCTTCATAACTCAAATATGGCGCTCGCTATGTTCTCAAGGATATTTACGCTATCTTTTTTTTCTTTTAAATTTTAAATATAGCATTCCGTATACGCATGAGTTAAGGTGTAATGGAACTGGCACACACCCTAGAGAGCGACGGGAGAAGTTTGTTGCAACATATTTCGTGATTTATGGCTTGGTGCACTCGTTTAAGAGAATGCCCACGCCGTCGTTAGCGAAACTGTCGGTGCGTGGGTTGCCTCTTGTCCTTTTTGTCGAGAGTGGAACACTCTCGACCCCGGCAGATAGCTTGTCTTAATTTATGCAGCTGCAGCACGTGAGCCAACGGAGCTGGTGTGAAGTCATGCACGTCAGAGCACTTCTAGGCAAGATTTAGTGATAGCAAACGACGGATCCAGGAAAAGCACTCCGGAGCTAAGTCGACGAGGCGGAAAAGGCGTCCTCGACGTAGCAGGGAGAACACAGAAAAGTCGCGTTACTCAGGTTGGGGCATCTGCCAAAACAAAAACAAAATTCTTGGACAACCAACAGCGCTGCTTACTGCTTATGAGCGAGTGTCGCCGGCGATGCTCTAGGTATCCTGGGGACAAACATTACTCGCAGCTTAGCTAGAATGAACTGCAGGTGCGTATAGTATGGGTGCGCGTATAGAGGAAACTTGAACAATTAAACGTAGAAAAATTCTAGTCAGTGGCAAAAGAAATGGGCTCACTGCCTTATGAAGTGCCTCTACGCTCTGGGTTGTCGATTAATTCGCTCTCGGGTTAGCCTAGATGTTTGAGCGACCACCCCGGAAAGGCAAGGGCGCGGGTTCGAATCGCGGATACGGACCAATTTTGAAAGCGAAGGCTTTCCTTACCACGTCGAGCCGAGTTTCGCCGTCGCCAGAAGTTTGACCTTCATTTGACCGCAGCTTCGCCGTAGCCGTGGCAACGCATCACGGGACTCGCCGCGCCGAGCTCCGCCGCTGCCACCGGCTTGCGCATGCGTTCTCCGTAACAGGGCCGCCGCCTGACCACGTGACTCGCCGCGCGCCTGTCTAAGAAGAGCGCCGCGCTCGCCTGGTCAGTGCGAGCTTGGCCACTGATGAATGCGAGACCGGGCCGTCCTCTCTGAGCGTTGCGCGGGAGCGGGAGGCTTCGAGTCTTCATCGCGAAGCGGCGTTTGACCACCCCGGATACCGCCCGGCGAGCTGCTTCGCTGGAGAGTGCCCGGAATGGAACAGGCGTCGCACCGTCGAGATCAATGTAGCGACAGCATTCGCGCGCTGTCTGTTTGTGCTTCGACACTGCGCATGTTCGTGGCGTCTCTTTGAATGTCTAGTACTTTCGCTTTCCCTGTGGCACAACAGGAATCGCACCGGTCGAGCGATGCTTGTCTACTCAAGCCTAATCACAATCGTGTCTATCCACCGACCTAGGCACAGCCGTCATACCTGACTTAACGATGATTGTATACCTAAGTACAATGATTACAGCTAAATCAAAGGTTAACCAAGTGATACCAAGACTTAACCAGGCTATATCAAGGTTTCGCTTTGCATATCCAGGGTAAGCTGAGCTGAGCCGCAGCCAGTGTTTTCTGCGAGACTTTCTTTCTGCGAAACCATACGGGTTTCTTTCGCAGCTTCGTCCTGTGGGAGGGGGCAGCTTCCAGTTCTTTCCATTTATGAAGGCTGAATAGAACTATCACAGATTGCGCAGGACACCTTTGTTGATCTGATACAAGCCCTTCCATCCTGCCATATGGGAATATGCTACCCTTCTAAGACTTTGAAGAATATTTTTATGTGTTAATAAAATAAATTACAAGAATTGACAGGATAGTGAGGGAAGTTAAAATATTTGCATAGCAAATATTGTAAAGTTGCAGCGGCCCTTACGCTGGAGCTATAGTGATACATTAAGTAATGTATATCGAATTAGTTTAGGATATTAACGGCAGATATTGTGTAGAATAGAAGAATAAGAATAATAAGTTGGTGTTTTTTATCTGCGCTTCAAATACTTATCGACTCAGTATCTTTTATACGTATAATGATACATTTCGAAAGTATTTTTTCCCAGCCCTTTCTACGACACTACAGACCTTGGCGGTTTAAGTTAAGGTTAACATTCCACAGTTCTTCTGAAATCGCGCTCTCGCATGTTATGAGTGTATTGTTTTGCAGCATGAATGTGTAGGCAAAAAAGCAACAACAAAGGGAAAATAAATATTCGACACGAAACTGCCTTATCTTCAGCAACCGCGTGTCAAAACTGTTGAAGATCGTGATGTTTCTAGTTTGCATGCTGTCCATGCTAGTGTACGTGAACCTTATAATAATACGAGAATGTAATACGTAGAATGTCGGCTGTGTGTACTAGTGTCTGTATGGCCTAGTGTCGATGAAAGACTATATAATGACTGCATGAAAAGTTATACAGCGCTTGTGGTTATTGTTGCTCTGTCTGCGTCACGAGCACCGAATACCCTACGGTTCCTGCCGCTAAGAATTGTTTGTCTTTGTCCTTTGTCCAAGCGACTTTGGTGTCTTTTCTGTTCCGACTAACCGGTGCCTGTGCTTACTAAAGGCTTAGCCTACCAACTGTCTTGTGATTAAATATGCCCAGATTAGTTTCTCCATGTACCAATTTCATGGCTCACTAAGCCCATCGTGCAGATTTACACATCTGAAAGTGACTGCGCTTGCTCGGTTGAGCCGGGCAGCGAAATATTTGCTCCTCAAGCTCTGCAAACGATTCCGACAGCAAATGCGACTGCGTTTTCTCAGCGCCAGCCTCCGCTAAGTGCGCCGCGGAGTTAATTGGAGCGCAAGCAAGACAACTCTGCAAACTATCCTCTCGAGATAACTCTGCAGCAGGGCCGCCTGGCAAGCATCCGCGCATGTGTGTACACTTTGCGCAGCACGATTTATAAACCCGGCAGCCCTGACATGTTCCTTGACGTTGTAGGGGTTGGAGGACGGGACTTCGGGATGAAAACCCAAAAACTTGGGAGGATTTATTCTACATTATATACAGGGTACGTGAGCGTCAATTAACATTCGTACAGACATTACGGGCCAGCAGCAACTCGGACGCTGCGGCCCGCGGCAAGAAGTTCGAGAGAGGTGAATCAGGGAATCAGGGAATGTCCCAGAATCCTCAGGTCTCTCTGGAGGGCTTCTTATAAACCCTTCGAGCACTGCAAGTCACGTCATGTTTGACCAATGGGAGAGTCCACTCCGATGACGCCACTTTCAGCCAATGGTAGGCGCCCGTGTCGTGGTGTCACACCTGGCGGCTTGCTGCGGTCTTGCATCGCAGACTGGCAATACACTTCGAACAAGGAGAAGGGGAGGGCTGCACCTGCTCCATTGTCCGACGCCCACCTGCAAATCCCGGCGGTGCACGAACTTGTTGGCACGTGAACTTGATGCCTTAAACTTGTTTGCTAGGCCGCTTCTCTGGAATGCGCTTTCCTGCTTCTGCATTCCTCAATTAGCTGTGCTGCAATCCGACGTGGTCTGGGGAACTCGAAGTAGCCTCAGGAAACGGCGCCATATCTAACAGCTCGTCCTCGCCCCGGTAGTTCTGAATGGCCGGTGAACTCAATTCGCTGGCCATGAGGAACGCTGAAAGAAGCTGCAGGGTACTGGAGTCGAGCCACGTTTGACAACCCTCGGGATCCTGGGCCCTGGAGAACATACGTCAAACAAACAAAACAGCACAGCGCTGCACCACGCGTAAGCGCAGGCTCTTCACCCCTGACTCGCCAGACTATTACTGAGTCAAAATCAACCCTGATCTTTTATTTCCCCAATTTCGACAAAACAGTTCCAACCACCCTTCCAAACAGCTATGCATTTCTCCTCGATTGCCGACAAGACCAGAGCACTATTGTTGCTGCGAAACAAAAGGGTCGTTGACGATGCAAACAACAAATGAAAACAGCCGAACATAACTTAAGTGGCCTAACCACACGAACAGCATGTTTCCAATCTATCGCAGTGGCGTACTTATCGCACGTAATGGTGCCACTGAACAATCTGGTCAACCTCACAAGTACGTAATCACAAGCGCACTAGCCTTGTGGTCACTAAACAAAACGCGTACTTGCGTTGTAGGCAAACTTTTCACTTACGCTTACTCACGTTTTTTCCCTGAAGGTCCTACAGGACACGTGACGTAAACGAACAATTAAACTTGCGGGACTTACACACTCCGCGGAACTCTTAAAATGATGCGTCTTCTACTAACTCTTTCCACGCACGTTCACTAAAGAAGTCAGAATACACGGCTGCCCTCACGCACACACTAGCAACCCAGTCATAAAGTCTGCTTCCTTCCGTCCACACAGGACACGCGCTAATGGAACTAAGAACGCTTCTCCGTGCAAATCATGCACTCACTGAAAATCTACGCGCTTAACCTTGCAGAATTCAAAAATACTTAAAAAGAAAGAAGGTTAAATAACACACGCGCTTTACCATAGGCCTCTGAACGATAACCTTGACCCTCAGGTTACTTACACACACAAAAAGAAAGCCTATTTACTTATTAATGAGCATCTCGCGAGACTACATGTTTACATAAACCTCATCTTTCAAATCACGGAGCTTCTCGAACGAAAACATAAACAAAGCTCATACACATTGAAAGAAATCCTAGTCTCAATTCGCGAAAACATTCCGATGCTCAAAATAACAAAACAAGACACTGCATTTCTACGGAAGGGCTCCTGGCCTCCCTTTCCAAACGCTTACGTCTGACTCATACTCTGAGCCGTCCTCGCGGTCGTAGCGGCTTGAAAGCTACTCTGGCTGCCGAGAGACAACAAAAGGGCTGACTAACTATCAGCTCCCCCAAGACGTTACGGTCTACTGCCAATTTGCGTCCTCGCGCCCCGCTTTCAACACGAACTCGATTGACCGCGTCGCTACTCCCCACCTGGTCTCGTCCTGCCACCTTGCGTTTCTTCGAACTGCACGCTGAGCTATAAAAAGAACTACGGAACGACGAGGAGCTTAACTGCCCCGTGCCCTTTGTCCGCGTCCGCGCAGAACATTCTTCGCGGTCCCCCTTTGACCGGTGGCTCGACCATTTTGGATGCGTCAACATCGTCCTAGACGACCGCACCTTCTTCCTCGCGCCCTGCCCTTTTGGGTTTCTCGCCATCTTTGGCGGCGCTACATTAATTACCGACTTTCGGTCTTTACCGCGCTTCTTTTTCCGGCGCTTTCTCTTTGCACTCGCCTTCATGTCGCCTTCTCGTGCCTCGTGCTGGCCGGTACACATTTCGTCGGCCCGGATCGGTCTCTTACCCGCACAGTCTGAGTGATTTACATTTAAATCTACTCTCTCTCTGCCTCGACTGGCGGACAGCCCAACCGACTCTGGCACAATGCAGCAGGCTTTACTCGAGTAAGACAACTCGCACTCTTGCGAACTGCCCTCTGCTACATTGCCCAGCGCACGCTGCGCATCGACACACAGCCCGTCGGTATCGATCGCTGTCTCACGCGCACAGTCCGAATGATTAACAGAATCATCCCTATCTAGGCTATCTAGACTGGCGGAGAGCCGCACCGATCCCTGAACAATGCAGTTGTTTTCTCGTGAGCTACGGAGCTCGCCACCCCGAGAATTACCCTCAACTGCACCGCTCAGCTCGCACTTCACTTCTGCACGCACATCTGGCTCTACATGGGTGCTCGCTTCTGTCGGGTCAGAAGTGCCCTTCTCTTCGCTAGCAACCTCGCTAACATTACCAGCGACGCACACGCTCGGTAACTGTGCCAATTTGTTCGCAGCTGGCCTAGCTGTCTCCACAGTCATCTGTTGGCACAGCACCTCGTCGCTCTCACTACGGCCTTTAACGGCCTCTGTTGCCACTAAGGCATCGTTAGCAGCTAGCCTTTTCCCTTCACTTAAGAATCTGCAGCCAATCTGACAGGCACTACTCTTTTCGTCGGCTTCTGGCGAAAGTCCGCTAGATGCTTCCTCATTCTTTCGCTCTGTACTACCTACAGAATTCTCAGACAGCCGTTGTCTCTGTGCCAATACCTGATCACAATACTGTATCTCTTTGATCAGTGCTGCCTTCTCTCTCTCATACTTTTGCTCACGCTCAAGCTTACGTTGCTGATACTCCCGTTCGCGTTCATTCTCACGTACGTGACGCTGACACCTCAGAGTAAGTTCTTGAAGCTCCTGCTTCCGTTCATTCTCGCGTTCTTCACGCTGACGCTCACTCCTAAGCTCACGACGCTCTCGCAAACGTACACGACGGGCACGCTCCCGTGGCTCCTGTATCACTTCCCAAGCAAGCTCAATGCTTTTATCATCATTGCCACTATCTTCAATCGCCTTTATGATAGCTGGCGTCTTCATCCGTTCGTCCGCCTCTACTCCCAAATCGTCGCACACCAACAACAAGTCTAACCTCGTCAACCTTCTAAGATCCATGGCAGCTGCCCCGACAGGTGGTTAAAACTGTTTTCCTTAATTAATTTGTGCAAACACACAATGCAACAAATTCCCGATTCCCAGAACTATCAAAATTGAACACACAACCTTTGAGTCTGGCGAATCATAAGGAAAAAAACCACGCGCTCACTTACGGTTACAGCACCCCGCCATCCGGTTCATTCGTCCGCTGTCCCCGGTTCCTCCGGACTCCCTGGGTCGAAGGCTCGCTCCTTCTTCGCTACTCCCAGTTTCTTCGGACCTTTTTCGACGAAGGCTCTCTCTTCGTCGCTCTTCCCGGTTCCTTAGGATCTCTCTCGACGAAGGTTGATTCGTAGCGATGCCACCAGCTGATGCATTCGGAGGCGATCCCACCGCTGCCACCAGATGTAGGGGTTGGAGGACGGGACTTCGGGATGAAAACCCAAAAACTTGGGAGGATTTATTCTACATTATATACAGGGTACGTGAGCGTCAATTAACATTCGTACAGACATTACGGGCCAGCAGCAACTCGGACGCTGCGGCCCGCGGCAAGAAGTTCGAGAGAGGTGAATCAGGGAATCAGGGAATGTCCCAGAATCCTCAGGTCTCTCTGGAGGGCTTCTTATAAACCCTTCGAGCACTGCAAGTCACGTCATGTTTGACCAATGGGAGAGTCCACTCCGATGACGCCACTTTCAGCCAATGGTAGGCGCCCGTGTCGTGGTGTCACACCTGGCGGCTTGCTGCGGTCTTGCATCGCAGACTGGCAATACACTTCGAACAAGGAGAAGGGGAGGGCTGCACCTGCTCCATTGTCCGACGCCCACCTGCAAATCCCGGCGGTGCACGAACTTGTTGGCACGTGAACTTGATGCCTTAAACTTGTTTGCTAGGCCGCTTCTCTGGAATGCGCTTTCCTGCTTCTGCATTCCTCAATTAGCTGTGCTGCAATCCGACGTGGTCTGGGGAACTCGAAGTAGCCTCAGGAAACGGCGCCATATCTAACAACGTAGCGCGCAGTGAATTCCTGCGGGAAGGCTCTCTGGGAAGCGTCACTCATACAGCAAGGACGGACGACGCGTATTAGAATTACGCGGTAGGAGCGACATTTTCCCGGCATCATTGTTAGCATATGGGCTTGTAAATACAGGGTAATTGTGCTGTGAGCTACAAGTTAGGTGGAGAGAAACAATGTACCTGATAACTGACCAAGCAAGCGCTCAACAAGAAAACGAACGCGTGCGGTCCACCACTTGAAATATCATTGGTACTTTTTGGGAACGAAAAAGCAAGTTGCTAAGAATACAATCACTGACCGACGTATATGGCTATATTCTACACGCTTAGCTGCTTGAGTTTAGTTGTATATAGGGAGGGCAAACAACTAAGAATGCTTCTGTTTTCGGTGAATCAGATTAAAAATATAAAACGCGTCGTGCACAGGCTATTCAAGCGCGACGGGCCCAACTTATCCATATGTCGTCGTCATCTTTATTGTATTATTTGAATACCTTCTTGTGCACGCGTCTGCAAGACGATCAACCGGCCGCGGTGACTTAGTGACTTCGGCGTTATGCTGTTGGGCATATTGACAAGGGTTTGAGTCCCACCCGCGGGGATCGCATTTTGATGGCGGCAAAATGCAAAAAACAATCGTGCCTAGTGTTTTGGGCGCACGGGAACATAAAGGAACACCATGCACTAGAACTAATCCTGAGCTTCGAACTGTGGCCTTTCCTTTAGCCAGCAAATTTCTAAAGGCCACCGAACCTATCGGGATCACCGATATGCCGTCATATATAGAGCAGGTGGGCTCAATGTCCACCTTCCTTGTCCAAGTGGTACATCAATGCACACATGGCCTAAAATAAAAGAGAGCGTTCGTTTGGTGACGTCCCCTATGCTGTACGAAGTGTCGGAGCTTGAGTATCAGGAAAAGAGATACATTTCGCGCGTAAATACATTTCGACCGTGAAAAGTAAATTTTGTAAACATATACCATCCATAAAATCATATCGAGAAGTGTCATTCTAAAAGAGCGGTGAAAATCACGTTGTATGTTATTTTTGTGCTGTTTACTTCTTGATGTGCTTTCATAGCCACTTCGATATTTTTTTCTTTAGTGTATAAAGTAGGCCGTATCAATAAAAATTTGAGTCTTGAGTTAGCGCGTGCTCTTTGTCTGTCTCTCTACGTGTAGCACTTTCTTGTTTACGACATCGGCACTCTAACAACTCGCCCCATCTGTAATCTTAGTAAACGGCTAAAATAAAGGTCTACTCTCCAGTGGTACTCAAATATTCATTTCTTCTAAGGCTGTCTCAGAGCACATACACGCGCTAATGTTGTATTTAGTGCGAAGAGTCGCCAGCAAACCGAAGGATGTTTTCAAATAACATTTGAAGGTTATTCACGGGCCGTTCTGAAGATGACAGTCATGTGCTTGTTGACTATTCGTTCGTCTTTTGCCCCTCATTTGACATAAAACTTTCACAGGTGGCTCTCACCAGGCATAACCGGACCTCTCGAAGAAGATTCCTGATACTTTTTACAGGGTCTCGTCTATATCTTCTGGCTAAACTAACATGACTCGTCACCAGCGTAGTTAAGAATACGCAAAAGACCTTTTCATATATGACCCGAGTAAATCATTCATCACTCAATCATAACCGGCACTAATGCTCAAAAATGCATATAGTCGCTGCTTGGAAACCGTGCTATCAGGCGCAGATTGGAATTAGCAACCTTTGGGCGTCATATCGGCGTTCTACTGGCTATGCCACCAAATAAGCGCTAGCTCGGAAGACCTGCGAAACTTGCAAAGAGCACGTTCATATCTCAGGTTCCTGGCAGATAAAGCTGACATGTACGTCAACGCTATCTGGGTCTCAAAACGCTATTTGTTGACCATTACGTGCAATTCGTCCGCATATTATAGTAAAAGAACGATGATTGTCGGAGAAATGATCTCACAGTCATGGCTTTCTATACTTAAAGACTAGTGGATCATTGTTGTTACACCCTGGCCTTTCTATGAAAAAAAAAAATACGGCGCAAAAGTTGGATGAACTATATTCGAAAATATTTATGAGTCAAGCTCTGAACACAAAGCCAATCTCACAAAAAAAGTAATAATATTGTGGTTACGGCCAATGACATATATATATATATAGAAGAGATGTTTCAAACTTCCCGTTACCGTGTTCCAGCTTTCATTTTATTTCTCCTTTAATAAAGAGTTCTTTATTCTATTATCGTTTTCTATTATTTTTTACACACACACACACACACACACACACACACACACACACACACACACACACACACACACACACACACACACACACACACACACACACACACACACACACACACACACACACACACACACACACACACACACACACACACACACACACGCACACGCACACGCACACGCACACACACTGAAAAATACTTTGAAAAGAACTGACAATATACGTGAAGGCGTGACAACCTATCAGTTTTATGTAATCCGGCACTACGAGAAAATCAACTTCTTTTGCTGTTAGGGCGATAGACGGCTTGCTTATACGCGTTTCACCCAGTTCTTCGATCTCTGCTTCATCGATAATCTCTCTTGTAAGCTGATTCTTGCTTCAGCCAACAGTCTTGCTTCGGCGGAGCTTTCATACGTTTTGTCCATCTCGGACAGCTCTATCCATCTTTCAAAATAGTTTGCGAACTGCTTGCCTGTTTCTGAATCTTCAGGCTTACATGACCCCAACTTCTCTCGGAACCCTTCTGCGGTCAACCTGAATTTTTGCAGTAAAGTTTTCTTTACCGTGTGCTAGTCTAATGACTTCTCTGCTGGCATACGCCCAACGACACTCAGAGCCTCGCCCACTAAACATAGACTCAAGGCGTTAGCCCGCTCGCTCCTCTCCCAACCTTGCCCAATTGCTATTCGTCCGAACCGATGCAAATACGCATCCACGTCATCCCTCCACACATCGAAAGGTGCCATCAATTTCCTAGAAGAAAGTGAGCCGGATGACGCCTATCAGGGAGTACTCGTGCCTTCAGAGAGCCCGCGCCCATCTCTGCTAGCTTTATCTTCAATTCTAAAATTTCCTTTTCCCTTTTCTGCTCTTAGCACGCTCGTTCATGCTGCTTCTCTTTTTCTTGTTGAGCACACTCGAAGAACTTCATCGTCTCCTCCTTCGACTGGTTTAAATCTTTAGCTATCGCCACAAACGTTCCCACTCCATCTCGAAACCAGCAAGATCAGTGACAGGGCCGAAATAGAATCCTGGAAATATCCTTGGAGGGATCCTATACTGGGACGTATCCTAGTACGTATTCTATCCTGGGACGCATCCTGGTATGGATTCTATCCTGGGACGCATCCTGGTACGGATTCTATCCTGGGACGTATCCTGGTACGAATTGTATCCTGGCAGGCTCGCCAATTTGTGTCACACTGATCTCGAGGCCGTGCGGATGATGGGAGAGATGGAGTCGGGAGACGCAGGCGAGCACAGCAAACAGATTTTACTAAGAGCAAACTCAAGATAAAACGCACTCAAAACTCAATCAACTCCAAGTAACATTCCTAAGACAAAAAACACCAAAAAGAGACATCGGCGTCTTTGTCGCCTACGTAACGGTGACTAAATATGTCCTAATTGCCGGCCTTGTCTGTTCCTAGCACGTTCCACGCGAAAGTCCGGCAACCCTGGCCTATGGCCACGCGCTAACAAAAGGAACGCTTTTACAAAGTTCAGTCGTGGCACTTATCTCCATGTCCGATGTGCGTCAGCTCTTGGACACTGTCAGTGCTCCCGCCGACTCCGCAAAGTTTGCTTCCTTGGTATCGGCCGGCCAGCTCCTCCGTCTCGGATGCCGATGTCCCGAACTATATCGGTGACGTGGCACTCCGGCCTGCCTGGCTAGGCCTAATACCGGGCTCTGCCGCTGCCTCTCCGAGTGCCGGCGGGACACTCCGGGGACTACCATCCGGACTGGTCTTCCGAAGAAGGGGGATACAATTCCTGGAATGCCCGGCACTGCCGTGGGAGCCTGCAGCAGGTCCAGGGAGCCTCGCTCGAACATCGCCGAGGTCGACGGCCACACCCTGGGTAGCGAGCCTGAGGTAGCCAGGCTGGCTACCCAGGGTGTGGCCGTCGACCTCGGCGACGGTCCTTGTACACAGTCCTAGTACGACAGTCCAGCTGGCTACCCTGGGTAGCCAGCAGGGTAGCCAGTAAGTAGCTTAACTGTGATCACTAGTAACTATGTCCTATCAGTTAGATGTACCATGCAGTTAATTTCTAATTGCATCGCGAAAAGACACGACCTCGTGTTTCAGTGGCTGCCTGGCCATTGCGGTATCTCCGGCAATTACCTCGCGGACGAAGCTGCTAGGAAAGCACACGAAGGAATAACTCTTGTTTCTGTACTTCTAACGCGGACTGACGCAGCTGAACGTTTAAGCAAGCTAGTGCACCGTATGACACTGGAGAGGTGGCACACAGCTGAATTCACCCAACATCTATTGCATTTCCTCGATCCATCTATGCAACTGCGGCTGTTACCAGGGCTTCCACGTAATGAGGAAACAATGCTGTCCGCTTACGCTTGGGCGTCGCATTCACTAATTCGTTTTTTACAGGAATGGCTGATAGCGCCGAGTGCAATGCCTGTGGTGTCGAGGAAACTATAGACCATCAGCTGTGCTACTGTTCATCTTTTGAAAATGAAAGACATGACCTCTGCATAGCTCTCAATCAGATACAAAACCGCTCATCTTGAACAAGATCTTGGGACCATGGCCTCGCATATCGCAGCTACTAAAGGCTACAAAAGCGCAGCAGCGATATCTGAAAGCTACCGGATTGAGTCAGCGTCTGTGACCCGGACTGAGTGAGCGAACGATATCCCCAGTGGACTTTCTCTTCTTCCTTTAGTCTTCCCGTCCCCTTTTGCCTTTCCGCAGTGTAGGGTAGCCAACCGGGCTCAGTGGTGGTTCACCTCCCTACCTTTCATTTATCATTTGTTCTCTCTCTCTCTCTCTAATCGTGCGAATGACGACTTATTCTATTGAAGGCGTCTGAAAGCGGCTGCAGGAAAAGTTATATTAACTAGTGATCAAGGCCTAGTCGTGCCTAGTGACCATCACTGGGTCACTTAGCGGTGTTTCAGCTGATACATATGACGGCATGGTACGGGCGTCACTCTCTTAACTCACTCTTAACTTAATTTAACATCACTTTCTTAACTTAACGTCTAACTCTCTCAACTATTCAATGCTCATATTTCCTCGCACTTGTGTGCGAGAATTTCTCTATACTGAGTTGCTCTCAGAACACACAACAGGATCCAAATGTTGTCTTCAGTAATGTGGGAGGAACACTATTGGTCCCTCACCCTGCCCTTTTATTTGGAATTAAAGCATAAACCCCTAACATGCTCACAAAATTTCCGTTGCTTTGAAATTCAAAGGCTCTTGAAGCGCGTCATGCTTTGATTAAACTCACAGGCGCTTCGATTAATTCGGCTGGTGCTTGGATTCAAATAAATGGTGCTTGGATTAAATTGATTGACACTTGGGAAAAAATGACTGGCATTTTGACTACTTTGAATGACGCTTGGATTAAATGGACTGGCGATTGGATTAAATTGAGCTGGAAACCTGTAGTAGTTTATTATGTGTATTTTATGTATATTCCACTCCTGTTCTGACCCAGTACGAGGCAGGCTCACAGTTTCAATAAATGAACTGAAATGAAAAGGAAGTGTTTTGATTGTTGGAGGGCAAGTTTTTTTTTCTTATGTCACTATCACTTTTATTTCACTAGAATTACCGAAGGTCGTAGTATATAGAAAGAACGAGACACAAAGTTAACTCCGTCACTGAGCAACTTAAAAATAACATCGATATCGAAATTGGGTAAACTGCGTCTTTTGGGACATCTAAAGCAAAAAAAGAAAGTATATTACATGCATGATCGGAATTATGCAAAACAATCTGTGAACACTACTTTTAGTAAAACATGAACAATACAACAAGGTAGGGAGCTGTAAACTATGTGCCCATATCTGTCCGCTTTAAAGGATAATATGCGTACAACCATGGCCGCTGGATAAAAAGAAAAGAAGGGAAAAGAAAGAAAGAAAGGGCCTGCCGCGTGCATCGTAAACGGTGTCATTTGCCGCGGCGCCACCAATTAGGGCTGTTGTCTGGGACCTGCATAGAAAATGCGTCACGAACGCGCTTGGAAAGCCGTCGCCCGTGCAAGCCCACGTATCCCGTTGCCGTCAGCTAGCGGCCTTCTGCCCAACGAAGCAGCCCAGAATGCAACTACGGCTGTGACGTTAGCTCCCATTTGAGCTCCCCTGACGCGGCAGGCTGCACATTTTTTTTCTTTTTTTTTATGGTACACTTACTTTTACGTGGTACGTTTTACAAGATGACGATATATATTTTTTGTACATAGTTGTGAAGCTCCCAACTCGATGCTTAAACTTCCTTTCTAATTTTCCGAAGTTTAAGCAATTAAACAAAAAGTTTCCAGCGTTAAATAAATATCTGTTTGCGACAGCGCGTAGCGTAAAGTTTACACTCATTAGTTATGCTAATTTCCTTCGAATTGAGTTGGCATTCATGGAAATGGCAACCTGCATCTGGCCAACCTAAGAGCTGAATGCGAAAAAGGACACCCTTCCTGGCAAGATCGGGGTAAAATTGATTACTGTGTCGGTAAAGATAAAACACAACGAGGCCAACCGCATGCACGATTGGTTTGAAACTATAAACCATAGGAGGATAACTTAACACGAAAAAAGAAAACAAATATGGGAAAGAGAGTGGGCAAGGAACACTAGCTGTACGGACGCGTGATAACGCATGCCATTACATTCACTGACGCCAGTCTACTTCGAGAACTGATCCAACAGTCGCTTCGTTTCCAGCGCCGTTGATGCACGTGGCCACGATCCAAGAATCTTTGTCTCTGAAAACGGTCTTCTAGTGAAGGGAGAAGCAGTAGCAGGCCCCACCAAAAAGAAAGTAAGGTCGATGTAAGCGCGAAATGCACGCTAGGTCCGCGAAGTGAACAACGATCTGCGTTCGTGCCGACTGGAGTGTGACTAGACATCGGACTCGCTGAGCGGAAAAGCTCGTACAATGAATCGTGCGTGTCGCGGCCGAGTCATTTCGCTTACAGTGATTCATTTGGTCCGGAAAGATATAGGATTCCCCACTTACTGCAGCTGTCGCAGATAGAAAAAAAAAAAGAAAAAAAAACCGTAGAAGTGGGGCTGACTGCTCGGACGTTTCACTGCAGACGCTCGTTTCGCTCAAGTCTATCGATTTCGTTCCTCGCCATTGAGCCGCGCAATGAAAATAAAACGTAAATGCGTACAAACGAGACCAGGCTGTTTATCCTGCAGGCTTTGACTCTTACGAAACTGAGGAGGCCAGCTACTAATACCCTGCATCAGCAGCTCGGACGTGTACCCTAGTTAACGGTATAGACGCGTGCCCATTAGGCTTCCGCTATACGCCAGTTATTGCTACAGCAAAGTATGGGCGTGAAGCAGAGAGCTCGCAATTTTTTTTTGAAAGAAAAGAAAATAGGAGGCAGTTTTACCTACAGTAAGAGGCGCCGAATGCTGAGCTTGTCATGGCAGGAAATACAGCTAGGAAACTATATCTAACTGCAGCGCAAAAGAGAGACATGCGATCTCTACAATTACAACTTCATTTTTTGTTAGCAAATGGTGTCATGTCTGGCATCCAAGAACTGGGCGGCGTAGACGTAGCGTCGAAAGAACGTTTATTCCTGCTACTTGGCAGGCAGCCAACAGGTTACATACTGCGCGCGGTGGGCCCGTGCGAGCGGTCTTTTAAAGCCAGCACGGGCTACCCGATAAGAGATAGCCGGGCAGAGAGCATGCGCAGACAGCACGCGATAACACGCGTGCTTGGTTTCGCGCGCACACAACATCTCCTTCCTCCTAATGAGCACAAAGTCCTTTTGCCACATTATACAATGCAACTAATGCTATGGCTGATATCTGTCAGGAGGTCGCCGGTCCCTCTGTGGATAGCGTCGCTCCCCTGGAGGGTCGGTCGTTGCCGCAGGGGCCGCAGCTGGAAATGGCTCGTTGGCGCTCTCAGGATCCCTGAAATCTGGAATAAAATCTTCCGTGATGCTCTGCTTTGAGCTGTCGATGCTGAGCAGTAGCTGGTCTTGATGACGACGCCAAATGAGCACCCCATGATTCGTTCTAACGCGAACCTTGTATGAAACGGGGCCAGACTGCTGAATGATAGTGCCAGGGACCCATTTCTCAGGACCTCTGTAATTCCTCACGAGGACCTCATCATTGATGTTGAAAAGTCGCTCACGTGCCTTGCGTCGCACCATATCGGAGAGCTGTTGCTGAGCCACTCTTCCCCCGACAGAAGGCTTGACTGCGTCGAGTCTCGTGCGCAGTCGTCTACCTATGAAAAGGTTTGCTGGAGTTTCTCTTGTAGTCGCATGCGGCGTGTTGCGGTACGTCACCAGGAACGTCTGTAAGGTTGCCTGCAAGGAGTCTTGGGGTCGTCCTTTCCGCAACGCAGATTTCATTGTCTGTACAAATCTCTCCGCAAGGCCATTCGTGCTTGGATGGTACGCTGCACTCACGATATGACGACCACCGAAGCCTTTGACGAAGCTCTTGAATTCTTCGGAAACGAACTGTGGTCCGTTGTCGGTCATGATGGTCTCGGGTACGCCAAAACGCGAGAACAGGTCTTGGAGACACTGAATTGTGTGGTACGCCGTAGTCCTCTGCATGACATAAACTTCCGGCCATTTTGAGTGTGCGTCCACAGCAACAAGGAACATTTTGTCTTTCATGGGTCCAGCAAAATCCAAGTGAACTCTTTGCCACGGCGAAGTCGGCCATGACCATGGATGAAGCGGAGCCGGTGCTGGTTCGTTCCGTTGCTGTTGACACTCTTCACATTTCTTCACGTGTTGCTCTAGGTCCGCGTCGATACCAGGCCACCAGACGTAGCTCCTCGCGAGTTCTTTGCATCTTACGATACCGGGATGACCCTGATGAAGTTCCTCAAGCAAGAAGGCTCGGTGTTTTGAAGGCACAACTACTCTCATGCCGTACATTAAACACCCTTGATGAACTGTGAGCTCCAAACGCTTGTCGAAGAAATGTTTCAACTCCTTCTCAGCGACATGCGACGGCCAGCCAGCACTTGTGAAGTTCAGTACCTTGCTTAGTAATGGATCACGCCTCGTTTCACGAGCGATGTCTTGGCCTGTGACAGGCAGCGTTTCCAAACGAAGCGAATAAAAAATTTCGCTTTCTTCTTCTGATTGCTTTTCGCTGCTGTCGAGCGGCAAGCGCGATAAACAGTCTGCTTCCGCATTATCGGAAGATTTCTTGAATTCAAGAGCATAGTTGTAGGCTGACAGCGTCAGCGCCCAACGCTGCATGCGGGCAGCTGCCATCGCGGGAATGCCTGTTTTCGGGCCGAGAATTGTTTGCAGTGGTTTATGGTCAGTCACAAGCGTGAAGAACCTACCGTAGACGTAGAAGTGAAACTTCTTTACGCCGAATACGAGGGCAAGGGCTTCTTTCTCGATCTGACTGTAGTTCTTTTCGGCACTTGACAAGGTGCGGGATGCGTAGGCAACCGGTCGAACTGAGCCATTTATCATTTTCTGCGAAAGAACTGCGCCTATACCGTACTGAGATGCGTCGCAGGCAAGTTGAAGCGGTCGCTTCGGATCATAATGGGCAAGAACTGGAGGGGAAGCCATAGCTGCTTTTATCTCCGTGAAAGCAAGCTGGCATGACGCATCCCACGTCCACTCCGTTGTTTGCTTTAGCAGCCTGTACAACGGCTGTGCCAAAGTCGAGAGACGCTGAACAAACTTGCCGTAATAATTGACCATCCCAAGGAATGACTGCAGTTGCTGCTTGTCTTTTGGAGCAGGCGCATTTAGTAGTGCCAGTACCTTTTCAGGCGATGCGCAAACACCCTCGGCGTTGATGACGTGGCCCAGATAACGGAGCTCTCGTTGAAAGAACGAGCACTTATCGCGCCGGATGCGCACACCGCGTTCCTGCAATCTTGACAAGACGGCTTCCAAGTTACGGAAGTGCTCTCGCTTGGTCTTGCCTGTGACCAGGATGTCGTCAAGGTAGCAACTGACTCCTTCCAACCCTTTCAGCATGTTGTCCATAATTCTTTGAAATATGCTTGGGGTGGACGAAATGCCGAAAGCCAGACGGTTCATAGTATACAAGCCCTTATGCGTGTTTATCGTCAGTAGTTTCCGGGAGCCTTCCGCCATAACTACCTGCTGGTAGGCCCTACTCAGGTCAATCTTCGAAAATTCCTCCCCTCCTGCAAGCGCTGCGAGAAGGTCATCTATCCGAGGTAGCGGGTAGCGGTCTACTTCTAGACAGGGATTGACGGTGGTTTTATAATCGCCACACAGTCGGAGGCTTCCATCCCTCTTCACTACCGGTACCAAGGGCGTTGCGTATTCGCTTGTAGCAACAGGCGTTATGATGCCAAGCTTCTCCATTTTCACAAGTTCCGCTTCTACTGCACGTTGCAGAGCAAAGGGAACGCTTCTTGCCTTTACAAACTTCGGCTGTGACCCTTCGCGAAGGACAAGCTCGGCCTGCTCTTCCGTGATGGTACCTAGCTCATCCTTGAAAAGTTCGGAATGGCTTTCTAGCATGGCTTCCAGCTTTTCTTGCCAGTGCTTTGATATTTCTCGAGAGAGACCAAGGTGATTAAAAAAAACTAGGTTCTTCCAATCCAAACGAATATCTTGCAACCATTCTCTGCCGAGGAGTGCCGGTCCTGTAGAGTCCACGACGTACAGGGGAAGCTCCACGCACTGGTCGTTGTGGCGCACGACGACTTTCGCCAGACCCTTCGGTTTTACTATGGCCCCAGTATACGTGCGCAGCTTTAACGATGCTGGCTGAAGTCGCTTACGTGGAAACAACCTCTGGAATTCGCGCCATGATATGACGGATACGGCTGCGCCGGTGTCAAGCTCCATCGTCAGTAGGACACCGTCAACGTTCACGGGTACAGTAAATGGGTCTGCGTTGAATGATTTAAGTGAGACAGACGACTCGTTTCGGACGGACGTGAGCATCTTCACACGTTTCCGGAGCTTTGCCTCCCTAGCTTTCTTTCCTTTCCTGCAGGCGCGTTGAATATGCCCTTTTCGGTTACAATTGTAACATGTATCGCCGATATGAGGGCATGCTTCGCTAGAGTGATTGGGTGACCCGCAACGGAAGCAGCTTGCCGACATCACAGACTGCTTTTCGCCTCGAACCTTATTCACTTCGTACGCCGGGGATGCGCTGTTATGCGTGAACGCCGCGCTAATCGTTGCAGTTTCCATGGCAAGAGCTCTATCTACGGCCTTTTGGAAGGTTAGCTTTTTGTCTTCCGTGAACAACACACGCTGAATGTCCTCGCGGAGCAGGCCGCAAACGAAACAGTCCCGGAGCGCTTCATCCAAGAAACTTCCAAATTCGCAACTCTGCACCAGCCTTCGAAGTTCCGCGACAAATTCGGTAATGGACTCACCGCTTCGCTGTGACCGCTTGTAAAATTTAGCACGCTCTGCGATGACAGACGACTGCGGTGCCAGGTGATCGCTCAGGAGTTTCAGGAGACTGTCAAACTCTCGTGACGACGGTGCGTCCGGTGCCGTCAGCGACTTGAGCAGCGCGTAGGTCTTCGCGCCGATGAGACTCAGGAACGCAGGAACCTTCTTTGCTACTGGAACATCGTTGACCAAAAGATAGGCTTTCAACCTTTCCTCGTACGAGCGCCAGTCACTCGTGGTCTCGTCGAAAGGTTCAATGTGGCCGATGTGACTCATGACTCACTTGGAAGTTTCGGCTGCCGTGATGCCAGTTTCAGGAATTTCACCGCAGGGAAATCTTCGTGGCGGGAAGCTTTTACACAGAGGCCAGGTTCTTCACACTGCGAATTCCGTACGGCGGTCATCCCATCCTCGTCGCCAATATGTCATGTCTGGCATCCAAGAACTGGGCGGCGTAGACGTAGCGTCGAAAGAACGTTTATTCCTGCTACTTGGCAGGCAGCCAACAGGTTACATACTGCGCGCGGTGGGCCCGTGCGAGCGGTCTTTTAAAGCCAGCACGGGCTACCCGATAAGAGATAGCCGGGCAGAGAGCATGCGCAGACAGCACGCGATAACACGCGTGCTTGGTTTCGCGCGCACACAACAAATGGCAAGCTTAAATAAAAACTAGGAGTATTCGCGCACGTGCTGCACAACATATTTTTTTTTAAAGTTCACACTTTCCTAATGTAATTTCAATTGGATCTGGAGTGGTCACGTGCGCCTCCTTTTTTTTCTTGTGCTCCGTATTCCGCGCTACATTCCAATTTAACAACCACTAAAAGGTCGCCCCAAATTTCTCTTTTGCTGTAGCTAGGGAAGAATAAAAAGTAACACAGAACAGGTAGCATTAAACGACGGAGATAAGCTTGATTCACAACAAAGAGCACAACCGGGAGAATTCAACTCCTAAAGGGAACTTTGTGTGCAGTATACTGTGGACAAAGAGATATATTTTATATTTTCGGTCTTAAATCACCGTAGATCTCCAATGTGTACTTATTTGTTTATATAAATATTTATTTATAATACCCTAAACGGCTCAGGATGAAATTGCCGCGCGTGACAATTTTACGTATGTAGGCGGGCTTCTTTCACGCTAAGAAAAACACCTTTATGTAGCACGTATTGAGCAACAGAAAAGTGTATCGATAGTTTTTCACGTTGCTCTTTAATTTTCTCATTGACACTTTTCATCTAAATATAATATTTGAGAAGTTGATTGATTATTTAAGACTAATTATTTAATCGGGCGCAATGCGAGAGATTATCCAAGTACGAAGAGACGGCAAACAGCCTTATACCTTGGTTCTGTCCACCTACGTGGCATTTGCATATTTTTAAAGCTTGGTGCATGACAGTTGGGACACCCTATACACAAGGTGGTCCTTCAGATCCCTTTCAGATCAGTTTAATAAATTGGAAGAAGCGCACGCGCACGTAGAAAAGCAAAAACAAACATATAATTTCTATGCTTCGGCCGGGATCCGGCCTTCATCAATTGTGCAATTGCAAGCGCCCCAACAGCTTCATATACACATTTTCTCTGTAAGGATGAAGCATACTTAATATATATATATATATATATATATATATATATATATATATATATATATATATATATATATATATATATATATATATATATATATATATATATATATATATATATATATATATATATATATATATATAGAGAGAGAGAGAGAGAGAGAGAGAGAGAGAGAGAGAGAGAGGGGAACGTAGGGCGTCATAAATACCAACACGCGTACCTGCTCTCAGGTAAAAAAAAAGAAGCAAGCAGAGAGAATCGTAGGCAGTCTGTGAATACATACACGCGTACATTCGTTAGCGTCCTCGAGAGAGGGTCGTGAGAAAATCAAGATGGAGAGTCGCAGCAAGTGAAATACAGGGGAGAGGGGTGAGATGTCAGCGTAGAGCGTGCGAGGGTTCGCAGGTTCCGGAAGAGGGCTTCTCTTGTTCTTGGTTTAAAATTACTGGAACTTTTGTGAAACCACGAAGATGGTCAGTACGTCACCACTTGTTTAGACCACGACCGTATTGTGACCTCCACTAACGTCTGAGTTCCGCGAACTGCATTCTATTGCATTCTTTGCAGAGTTGGTAGCTTTTTGTGATTGTGGTCAAACTGTTTTATTTTAAAGAAGGTCTATGCGCGTTTCAAAGATAAATTTAAGAATAAATGATAGATTATACGATAAAGTGAAGTAATATTCATCAACGTAACAGAAGGACGACAATAATCCCTAATAAATATTCTGGAAATTATACATATAGCTTCATAAACATGCCATATAACTCTATATCATACATAACCATGGGCAAAGGCAGGAAACATAAAGGAATTTTTTTTTATTTATTTATAAATACTGCGATCTTAAACAAGATCTTAGCAGCGTGGTATACAAGTAAGTTCACGAAACAATATAAATACAAAAATGGGGAATGGCACTCAAAAATTCTTCAAACAAGCGCTTCACACAAGCGCAAAAACCAGGCGCAAAAAACACAGGCGCAAAAGTAAGCGCTTCAACGTTACATCAACTATCTTTCCCAATCATACAGTCATTGTATGATATTCAAATATTCGTTGGTGCACCAAACACGCCGGCATTGTATATATGTCCCTTGCTAGTTGGGCATTCATGTGAGGAGCTACGGTATAGATGTTACTTGTGGTTTGCGATTATTAAAGCATAACCTAAAAGGGGTTTCCCCTTTTCCAATGTACTCATCATGGGGCAGAGTTCACATCTCAGCCTTTGAAATTAGCTAACTTAAGTTTGGAGGAAGTGACATCTCTGAGGTTGGTGGCCCGTCTGTATGCCACCGATGGAGGTTAAGGAACAATTTGGCGCATTTTCTCGCTCCGTAAAACTATAGTATGGTGTTCCCGGAGGATACGATTTATGTTAGAAGTTGATGCTGAATACTTCGACATAATGTTCGTCAGTGAATCTGGGGCAGCTCATTCGATCTAGTCGGGCGCATGACGATCAAGGTTGCCTGCTTTTTAAAATCGCGTCACTGATAACAGAGGGAGGGTAGTGCTGGCGTAGTAAGTCATTACGAAGTTATTCACACTTCGATGCAAAGTTCGATGCAAACGTAAGGTGGGGAGACACTTCACAGATGGGAAGCGGGGGGGGGGAACAAAAGGGTGAGACGGCTGCCTTGGTGCTGAACGGCTGAGATGACCGGTGCTGGGGGAGCTTGAGCCGCGACAGTGCCGCTGACGGGAGGAGGGGGAGGTTAGAGGTTACGGGGCAGCGCCAACGTTTTGGTGTGTGTGAACTCGAGCGGGAATCTGCCTGGCTGGGCGTCCTTTTCTTCTTTTCGTCATGTCGCCGAGGCCATGGATATACACCGAGCGTAGGTTGCCCTTCACGCGGTTTATGTTACCCCCCCGTATTCTGAATGTGCCGTGACTCCAGTGGTAGTCTCTTTCGCGAATTCGTCTCTGTTTGAAGGATTTGAGTTTCCTGGAAAGCAATTTTGTGGTCGGCGTCTTCAGAGTGTTCGGCGATGGCGCTGCATATACGGTTGAATGTTCTGACGTCGTTCTCATGTTGTCTGATCCTTTCTTTTAGATTTTTGGTTTCCCCGATGTACGACGCCGGACAGTCGGCACAGCTGATTTTGTAGACGACGCCTTGAGCATTTTCTTTTGGTGGACGATCTTTTTGTCAAGAGAGGAGGATATTGAAAGTGTTTCTCGGTTTGTGCGCCACTTTGAGGCTTTCCTTTTTTAACATTCGGCTGAGCGCTTCGCTAGTACCTCCGACGTACGGAACGGACACTCGTTTCTGGGGTTGGGGAGAAGTTAACGGCTGAAGGTCCCGTAGTTTGTTTCTCCTATTTTCTTGTTTCTTCTTTTTCTCTCGCGTGTAAAGATCCCCCAGCACCGGTCATCCCAGTCGCCCAGCACCACGGCAGCCGCCTCACCCTTTCGTCCCCCCCTCTCCCATTCCCCTCTGTGAAATGTCTCCCCACCTCCAGTACTCTCCTCTCCTTTCTTTACAAAAGCGCCTTCAAAAGCTGCAAACCGCCACCCCCGAAGAACAACCCCTGAAAAAGGAGCTGAATGGGCTCCAAAACGTCGGGCTAATAAAATTCAGTTATTTGGTTGGAGTCAGTCTGAAAGTCCTAATCAACTTCCCAACCAGACAGGCAGTTCTGTCGAAACGTTTAGCTTCAAAGTCCTCTAGTTTATTTATTTATTTATTTATTTATTTATTTATTTATTTATTTATTTACTTATTTATTTCGTGTACCCTCAGGGCCATTGGCATTGGAGAGGGGAGTGGTTACAGGCATACAAAACAAGAAAAGTAGGAAATGTGATACAAGGAAGGGAAGTATTGCAATAAAAGTTAACAAGTGTGTCTACTTATACAATGTTAGCTAAGGCGTTCTTGAAAAGCTGGTAATCTTTGATGGTGGCTGTCAGTGCGGGAAGGTGATTCCACTCTGCTGCTGTACGAGGTATAAATGACTGGAAGAAAGCGTTAGTTTACAAAATGGGACACCGACCTTGTAGGCATGACCTAATCGAGATGATAGGTGACGTGGGGGAGGGATTAATTCGCTACGCAGGTGTGGATGATGAAACATCTTATGCAACAGACAGATACGAAACGCTTTGCGACGTGAGGCTAGGGATGGTAGATTAAGGCTTGATTTCATTGAAGATATGCTAGCGGTCCTGTTATAGTTGGAAAGAATGAAGTGAACCGAGTTATTTTGGACCATTTCTAGTGAATGTATTAGGTTTTCATGATGAGGGTCCCAGATGGATGCGGCGTACTCTAGTTTCGGACGTATTAATGTTTTGTACAACAGCAGTTTGAGGGATGAGGGCGCTTTAGAAAAGTTGCGGCGGATGTAACCAAGCATACGATTAGCATTGTTAATTATGTATGTAATATGTGCAGACCAAGTGAGAGTGGAAGTGATGTGTACACCAAGGTACTTGTATGAGCCTACCGATTCTAAGAGGACATGATCTAAGGAATAAGTGGGGATACTGTTGCAAGTTCTTGATACACGAAGAGATTTACATTTTGTGATGTTAAGTTCCATTAGCCGTGTTTTACATCACAATGAAATAGCGTTCAGGTCAGTCTGAAGAGCGGTTACATCGTCACTGCTTGATATTTCTCTGAAGATTACGCAGTCATCCGCAAATAAATGTATATGAGAGGAAACAGTAGAAGGCAAGTCGTTGATGTAGATTAGAAAAAGAAGAGGCCCGAGGACGGAGTCTTGTGGGACGTCGGAATGGACAGGGTTTGAGTGAGAGTTAAGATTATTAGCTGACACGTATTGTGAACGGTTTTTAAGGAAACACTCAATCCAAGCAAGAAGTTTGGGGTCAATGTTCATGAGCTGTAGTTTGTGAAGTAGCAGTTTGTGAGACACTTTATCGAAAGCTTTGGAGTAGTCTAGGAAAATGCAATCCGCCATTGAACGAGTGTCAAGAATTAGGTGTAGTTTATGCATGAAGGAAGCCAGCTGCGTTTCACAAGAATATGTTTTCCGAAAGCCATGCTGTGAACTTGAAAAAAATGAATTTGACTCAAGAAAGTTAGCAAGCTGTGAATATAGGATATGTTCTAATATTTTGCATGGGATACTGGTTAGTGAAATAGGCCGATAATTGAGAGGAGAATGCTTGTCACCTGATTTATAAAGTGGAATCACCTTACCGACTTTCCAATCAATGGGCAGATATCATGTGTCAAGCGACTGTTGAAAAAGTTTTGCTAGTACAATCGATGAATAAACAACAGTGCTGTGCAAAAATTTCACGGAAATTAGCTCATGGCCAGGAGCAGAGGAGAGACGCAACGATTTAATCACGGTTTCGATGCCACAGGGTTCAATTGTAATTGGAAACATAGCCTGGTAATCATAACAAGGTGCAGTGGGTGGGGAAACATTACAGGTTACAGAAAAGTTTTGGATAAATGTTTGATTGAGGACGGATGCGATATGGTCACAGGGTATGGCATTCCCAGAGTTATCTACAAGAGTTATGGTGTCATCATCTTCATCTTAGTGCATATCCGCTTGAAACGAAGAGCTTGGATGTACGGGACTGCTGTTTTATGACGTTCTAGATGGTTACTATCAAAATGAAAGTCTTGGAGCTTATCTGTTGGTTTTCAGTAAGCTGATGCGGCAAGCTTGTTGCTCTACACACTTATACTAATACACAGATAGGTGATTGCGGAGGCCGAATATGTATGGGAATTAAATGGTTGGATGTACTGCACTGAACTAAGAAATGAACTGAACTACTACTCGCCGTGGGACCAGATTAAAATACGTCGTCTATGAACCTTTTGTAAAACATTCGTTATAGCGTACACCTCTTAAAGGGAAGCTGAAAGGTTTTCCAGAAAAAAATGAGTGAACATCTGTACATAACGGTTTTCAACCCTCCAAATTCGAATATCGTATCGAAATTGAGCGAAAGAAAGCGCAAATATATTTTATTTAGACGAGAAGTGCAGCAGCGGACACGCCCAGCTCGCGCGTCTCGTTTCCGCCTGTGATTGGTCGGGCGCCTCGTGACGTCAACTCTAGTAACCGACCGCTGCCGCTACACATGAAGCGCGGTGCCAGGTAGTTTGGTGCTGTTTTTCTGAGACGGTAATGGAAAATTTAGAGAGACGGCGTTTTTCTGAGGAGTTCGGCGTTACTCCCTACATGTACGAGCCGATTGCGAAGAACCGGCCTCTCGAAAAAGCAAACGATGCTGCTGAGAGCAGTGCTTTCGACACGAACGAAAGCAAAGTCTTGGGATCTCCTCGTGTTGGAAATGCTCTTTGGTGAGTATGTTTTTTGCAAAGCGATCTAGTGAGCTCGTTTCCGGTCAAACAACTGTATTCTGTTCCTGCATGCCTCCTCGTGGAACGTAAGCGGGGATGCGATCGTCGGCATTTGTGCGCTGTCCAAAGCTGTCGGCAATCTACAAAGACGGTTTAAACGCGTGAAAAGCTTCCTGATTCATGCAGTACGTGTAGTGACCTTCATCCGTTGACTACCACGTTGACTACCACTCACGTTGATTACCACTCACGTTGACTACCACGCACGTTGACTACCACTCTACATGCACGCAGACGCACCAACAAAGGAATGCAGGGTCGATCGAAGCAGATTACGATGGCACGCACGCAGAAATAAGCGCGGTCAGGCACGGTCGCGGACGCTGCGAAGGAACGAAACACTAGAGTTGACATCACAACACCGCGGTTTCCGGTCTCCGCTCGCATCGTCAGCGTCAGCAGCAGCGCGCGGCATTCGACGGGGGGCGGAGCTACAGCGCAATTTCAACCGACGATTACGTCGCTCCTAATTGAAAAAAAAAACCCCAAAATTTTACCTACATGGCTTATAAGGTTACCGCATCCGTATATGAGCGTCTTATTGAATTCGACAGACTCTTCAGCTTCCCTTTAAGGAACTCAGATTTCAGTATTCCCACGAAAATATTGGCGTAATTGGGACCTATTTCAGTGATCATTGAGGGGCCATTGACTATCATGAAGTGGTTACTGCTAAATTCAAAATTATTGAGCTCTAATACCAATTTTAGTAGAAATCGAAGTGTGTGACAATGAATGGGTTTCTCAAACAACAACTGTGAAAAGGCATGTGCAACTGAGTGAATGTCATCCGCGCGTGGTATGTTTCTATACAGGGACACAACGCCCAGGGTGATTAAGAGGCTGCCTGTGGGGATACAAAAGTCAATTATTTCGGATAGCAAGTGAGTGGTGTCTTTTATGTAAGAAGTGAATGAAGGCGAATTCCTATAATTCGGCCTTCTACGTGACTCAAATTTCTTTTCTGTATTGGCTCCAGTCCCTGGGACAATGAGTCGGCCTGGATTATTCTCTTTATGCATTTTTGGCAGGAGATAAAACCTGCCTGGGGTAGGGCTTAGAGGAAGCAGAGATTTGGCAACAGCGTTACTGATCCTGTTTTCTTTTAGAAGGTCATTGAGGGTCCTTCGAACGACGTCTTTAAATTCTGAAGTGGGATCTGTGTCTACTTTTCTGTAAAACATGGTGCTCTCTGGCTGGCGATCGGCTTCATTTACATAGTCCTTGGAATTCGTAATTACAATGGCACCTCCTTCATCTGTGGGCTTAATAACTATGTCGGTCCTAGTGCTGAATTTTCTTAATGCTTTTTCGTATTGTTTAGTGAGGTTTCTGTGGAAGGGCTTTTTCTTTCTGATCTCCGAGATTACATGCTGCTAAACCGCCTTAATGTTTTTGGACTTGCGTGGATGTACGTGCGCTGGTATTCATGACGTCCTATGTTATCTTTTTTCTAAATATGCTTCACCTTTACAGAGCAAATGTATAAATTGAGCGATGGATGCGTGCAATCTCACCCTTCATTCAGGCTGAACGCGAGCTGAAACGTCGAAACTAAAGGTTTGTTTTTTTGCTTCTCTACATGCGTCTACACTTCTTTCAATTTCACGTTCATCTACAGCTCGTATGATGGAATATGAGGGAATAATCTTTCAGCTGTGAGTGGCAAGGTGAATCGCTCTCAACACATTATATTACATACATCTATTGTGACTCGAAGCACATTTTGGAAAGTACATTAACTGGCGTTTAGGTGTTTAATACGCACAAGGCCGTTTGGGGGGGGGGGCATGTTTTGAATATGTAATTCTATTGTTGGTCAGACTTCAGCTTTCCATCACTGTGTCCTGAAGTACAAGCTCTGGTTTTCCAAATTTGCGGGTGGAAATCCTGGAAATAATTGTTACTGCGCTCAGGAATGATGCAGACTCCTTGTTGGGAGACTGGACAATGGTTAATGACAGAAATAAAACAAAACCAAAACTTAAATCATCTATCATTTTTATATAGCTTCGAATTTTCTATCACTTGGCCCTGCGTCCTGCCCTTGCCAGCTTCCTGGCTAGTTCGGTTCGTAGACCGGGCACTATTAAAAGGCGGTGGTAGCGAGTGCAATCCATTCGTCGATTATGTAGCTTTCTTTCCGGCGGTGTACAAAGTGTCTTCCCATTATGGGGGGGTTTCGTTTCTTGCCTTCTTACTATCCTAGTACTTCCTGGTGTATTCGATCTTTGCGCTCCCACGTAAGAGAAGAACGTACGACGATTCAGCGTTTGGTGTTCGGTGTTCTTCGTTTTTCCTCTATATTTTTCTGGACACCTCATTTGTCACTCTCTTCAGATTCTGGAGCACTTTGATAAGTCGAGTGCTGGAATAACTTTCACGAAGATGGTACATGCACTTTCCGTATCCTGAAGTCATGGACCATTTCAGAGATGTAAAAAAAAATCAAGTTTTGTGGATTTCTTGATTCAGCGTTTTCAAACGTGAAGAATTTACTGTTTAATGTCCCGTTGTACAAGTCTTATATATTCGGACTTCTTTTCATTCAGTAAACACTTTTCATCTAATCAACGTGGAATTTATTTCAGATGAACATCTGCACATGTATTTTTTGGATCTCCTGAAACAAAACAACGGATAGTGCACTATTTGTTCAGACACAGCGCCAGTTCATCTTCGTATCGTATAACGAAGCGTTGTACAAAAAAGGGATAACAATAAAGACGGATGTCGTAGACATTAGGTGATGTCAATCACCTTGACAATTGAATTGTTCTGGACGAAGTTAGTGTGCTCTTAGCATTTGCCTGAGAGTACTGTGGGCGGCCTTCCTTAACGACCAATATCGACCGCGAGTGGCGACTGGAACTGCTGCGAATAAAGAACGAGACATGTAACGCATCTGCGCTCACTCTAACACGACAACGGCACTAACAGCGGCTCTCTCAACTGGCCAACAAGGAACGAAGTTGCTCGTAGCGAACGAAGTTTGGATGACTGTAGCTTCCACTCGCCAGATGATGCTATACGTGTGCTTATCGTGTTATGTGTGTACTTTACAGTTGCTTGCAGATTCGTATTAACAGCTACAGTGAAATTCTGAACAGTGTGTATAGTTTGACCCCTCCGCTAACATGAGACTCGTCACGGCCTCCCCTACCACTAGGCTAAAACGGCTAAACTTAAAATTATTGCTAAGGTACAAGCAGTGACATGGATTACTGTGTTTTACGAATAGATCACCTTAATCATCGACAAGGCGAAAAGATAACTAATTGCTATTATCTAAAACTGAATCTGCGATTGTCAAAACTGCTCAGCCATCGCTTATGAGAGTGATATCACTGATGTGTGGTAAGCTTACAGAGTGACTGTCCGACACAAAGGTTTTAGTTAGCAGCCTGTGTAACTGCATATTTGTCTAACGAGGTGGTTCAGCGTATGTGTATAGCATTTGTGACCGCTATAGCAGTGTTTATTTATCCGTTTCATGTAAGTGACGCTCTTAACGCTGATTCTGCATAGCTTAACCGTACACTAATGAGAGACAAGGTAGGAACCTTGTCTCTCAACCGCAGTATCTCCTAATTGGAATACTTCTGAAAACGCGTGCCTGTTTAATAAGGATGACTATTCTAATGAAGTGATTTAACTAAACCAATAGATGAAAATCAACCTATGTTCTTCGCTTAATACGTGAATGTGTACCGCCTAAAGGAAACAGTAACTCGTTGATGTAATAATCTTCCACCCTTTAGGGTGAGGTACACCTCTCACTGTTTAGCGTTTCGCAAACAGCCTATCAATAACACGCGCACGCGCTAACGCCAGCTTAGGATTACGCCAGATTCATGTCCGATGTAGCTTCTTGATTCTTGAATAGCTTCTTGATTCTTGATTCTTGATTCTTGAATAGCTTCTTGAATATAGCTTCTTGATTCACCGAGTCCATACGCCTCGCTCGTGGGTTGTCGCCAATTCATCATCTTGTGGGCGTATACGCTCACCGCTAGTTTCTGGTGAAAGCTTCTGGCGCCCACATTTGTGGGCCTGGCCTCTTCACCGCGCCTTTTCTATAAGTACAGTGACGCACATCGCAAATACAACGTGCATTTTTTAGACACAGCGACGTCCGTTTTTTTTCCCCTCTTTTTGGTGTAGGCAAGCTTGCAACGTGTGTGCCACGTTTTACACACTTGTCTGTTTTGTGTGTTCAGTGCATCTGCGCTCGTTCCGAGAAACTTCAGGGTAAAGAGACATTGCGACGGCTGCTGCTGTTGCTCCAGGCGATACCGAAACAAGGAAAAGAAAAGCCGGAAATACTATACGCACCTAAATCAATAAGAGTAGGAAGGAGCTCTTGCGTCTACGTAGCTGATGTTTCTTTCTTGAAAAATGGTTGGCGTCACCAGTTGAAAAAGACATCCACAAAAGATTTTGCACATTACGAAGGACATATATCTTGCCGGTCGCTCGTCGGCCCACGTCCTACCTTTCCAAGCCGAGCTGAGAAAATTGTTTTTCGCCATGATTTGAGCAAGTGGCCAAGGCGGGGCAAGGAGCTTACCGCTGAAATAATGTCGACTGAGTGTTGAAATCAGTAACGTCAAAATGATTTCTTCACGCTAAATGCACAGACAATTTATGCCAATACAAGGAATTTTCAAATCCATCATTTCTTTAGTGTGTTTCCTAACGTCCTTGGGGTGTTTAGAAAAAATCCAGATATTGCCGTCCTGCTGCAGAAGAGCAGGTGTTTGAGCGGGTTGCCTGGTTTTTGTTCTCTACGTCACCTGTTTCTTGAGCGAATAACAAAGTGATCGAAAAAAAAGTGGCATTTCACCCGAAAAGCGAATCATAGATTGCGATAGAAAATTAGTAGACAGCTATACGAAGTAAGGATAGTAGTTTTATCGGCCGTGTAATCTCCTCAGCATTCGCTTGCTAACTGAATTAACAAGCATGGTGTCATGCATGAACGCATCTCACTCGATGACCGCGGAAACTCGCTGTCAAAACGCTGGAGTGAGAAAGCGCGGTAGCAGCAGCAAGTGAATTGACCTGCGTGCGGCCTCTCATTTCAACGCGAAGTAAGCCGCGAAAACACAGCGCACACGAAGCTATCAGCACTCGGCGCATTCGTTCAAGAAAGGACTCGCGCGGCCACGCCGTACGCAGCAGCCGCTGGAGGAGAACGCTGCAGGAGAACGTAGCACAATATAATATTTGCATTATATATATATATATATATATATATATATATATATATATATATATATATATATATATATATATATATATATATATATATATATATATATATATATATATATATATATATATATATATATAGAATGTGTGTGTGTGTGTGTGTCTGTGTAAGAATGCTGGCCGTTTTAATATAGCGTCGTGATTCAGCGAATCGATATATATATATATATATATATATATATATATATATATATATATATATATATATATATATAATCATGCTTGACCGCTAGCAAATAGAATGTATGTATTATTCCTTCCCTCCTGTTTCAGCTGTTTCAGTGCTTGGTTTTTAGCGGCACGAGCATCGAGTGCTACTCTTGTTTCTTGCGCAGCGCTTCTGGTTCCCTTCCTGAGAAGACCGGGGACGAAATTCAAACTAAATCTAAGTCACAAGAAATATAAATATATAGTACAATACAAAATTCGTGGATTTCAATGTATGTATGATATCAGAGCATAAGTTTAGTTACAAATTGAGTTACTAATTATTCTCGGATAATTCGAACTAATTAGAGATCACTGACACGACTGGGGATGAAATTCAAGATAAATCAGAAAAAAAAACGGAAACATATAGTGCAGTACGAAATTCATGGCTTTCCTTATAGATATGATATGAGGACATAGGTTTAGTTATAAGGTGAGTTACTGAAGTGTCTGGAGTAATTAGAATTATTCAGATATGACATACTACAGGTGACGAAATTCAACATAAATCTAAAGAATAGAAAAATATGGTACAGTACAAAATTAATTATTTTCGTTATAAATATGATATCAGAACATAAGTTTAATTACAAGTTTAGTTACTGAAGTGGTTCGAATGAGTATAACTAATTAGAAATCATTAATTTCCGCACACCAAAGCACATTCTCGTAGGCCTTGGGGACCTGCCACGTGACCACGACTTTAGCGAAAATCCTGGAAACCCGGAAGTAGAGAGCGTAACTAATGACGTCCCTAATGACGCCGCACACAAGAAGGTGGCATGATATTTAAACGGCCAATTAATGTAAAGTGGATGCCTCCATGTTCGGTTCGTGAGTTGCATTCGCGTAAGCTTATCCTAAAGAACAGCAAAGCCGAGGTGTAAGTGCCACTATGAGACAACGAAGTCAAAGATTACGGTAGCCTACCACTTTTTAAGATTTCTTGATGAACACACATTAGCTCATCGTCGACTCCCGAGTTACCAAATAGCACTCTAGAGGATTTCTCACTGGAAGCCGAAGCGTCAGTAAACTAACCTGTAAGCGTTACGAGTGTGGTAGAGCACAGGTGTTTCTGACGGTATAGTAGAGGGATAATATAGAACGCCACGGCGTGTCCCTTATAGCACTGAGGCGTTCTGCTGACTCTAGATAATGGGCCTTTTTTTTTCTTCGGATAAAGGGTCGCTAATCGGTACCAGGCCATCAAAGCAGGCATGTCATGGAATGGCACGCCACCGTCGATTAAGCTTAACCTTACACTTGAGGTTAAGGTTAAGCATTAACCTTTAGCGTCAGGGCGCTTCTGACTTTCCTTTTTTTTTTTGCAAGCATTAAAAGCGCACTCCCCTTTCACGGCTTGGTAGTAATGGAAGCTGTCGGTTTTCTCGAACCAGCTCGGCAGCTATTTACTGACGAGGTTGGAGTGCAAAAAGCCCTGACGGTCTTTGCGACTTCCTTGCTTGTTGGCGTTTCTCATATTTGTTGTATTAACTTCAGCAGTCTTCATTCCCTCGCCTCACCATCATTTCCTAGTTTAGCTGCTTACGGCCACCCCGCAGATGAGATGACGCTTGAACGACGAGAAATAACATTGGGCGTCATCGGCGCGAATTCCTGCAACACCACCTGTTCGACGTCGTAAGCTTGTCAAGAGAGCCCCAATCGGCATTAAATAAGGTGTGCATCTTATCCGAAATTAAAAATCAACAAAAAGTGTCCTTCTTTGCCTATGTCGACACTTAGTCGATGTCAAGTGGTAGTTGTACTCTTTGCCGCGGCAGAAACTAGAATGCCGATTGCTGTTGTAAGCGCCTCAACTGCATTGTAAAGCGACTAAACAGAACGGGAAGTGCACTTACTAAAGATCGGGGCATGTAAAAGCAGACTTTGCATTTATTTTCCCAGTGTTACGCGAAGAGGATTGCGCAGTAAGGTGCAGTGAATTGCGCAGTGGCACGATCGATGCGATGTGACATGCTCTGACAAGTCGCCAGGTGTGCGCATTTGAAGAAACACTTTGAATTTATATTTGTTCCTATGTGCTTATCATTACTGAAAGCCTAACATTTGTATCGGCCTTGTGTTTAAATTGAAGCTCTCCTTCTAAAGAAGCCTATACAATTTACTGAATCCGTACTGTTTTTAGTATACAGAATATTACTCCATACGTTTCTGGGACATTTCTATTTCTCAGTATACAAAAAAAGGGGAGGGGTACCTTTTTCTAAACGGTACACTGTCAGAAATTACTAATTAGCTCTTGCTACAGGACTTTTACTATTCACCTTTACTATAAGTTGCAATGTGTAAAGGTGACATTATTTTATATATTTTCGAAGTGCAGAAAAATGAATCGCTAGTGTATTCTTACAATAAAGGTCCAAGGCTAAATGTTTACGCTGGAGAAACGCTGTGTATGTTCATGTCTTTGCGAAAATCGTCCGTGGCTCCGCTTCACAGACGGACGGACGGACAGACGGACGGACGGACACTCACTCAAAGCGGGCTTCCCATTAAAAGTGATGAAAGGTTTACAAGTTCAGTTTTAAGTTGGCGCGTTACAATATTCCACAACACTGCTGAAGCTATAGCTGTTAAAATTATAGGTTCTGGTTTGATCGTATGCCTGTGCCAAAGCCTCGATAAGCAACAGCTGTGTTGCGTTTTAAGAAATGCATTCGACAGTGCCTAAATTCACCAACAAGCGTCTAGATTTTGGATACAAGTCCTTATTCACTAAATCGTTCGCATGCAACAGCGCTTTTAAGGAATCGGATCTGGCTTGTCGCAAGGGTGATATAGATGATCAGCAAAGAACCCGACAATGGTTAGAGAGTGAGGGGAATGAAAAGATTTGGTGTCTAGTCCAAGATGTTAACAATTACACCGTGAAGGCAGGATGTAATGCAGACAACGTTAAATGGAGTGCATGTTATGTAGGAGTGTTCATGCGCTGTCCGCTAGCATCACAAGATCGCAGTATACTGCGAAACTCAGTGTTATGCTCAGAACAAAAGAAAGCACTCGTAGTTAATGGGTTCAGAAACGAAGTGAAGCAACCGGAATGCGTCATTGGTAAAATTTTAAAAAATAAAAAGGAAGAAAAAGCGTTTCCCATTAGCGACTCTATTGGCATATCCTGAGCTGTAAGCAAAATACCATAAAAAGGGCTGGAGAAATATGGGCCTGCATTTCTGAAAGGGTTCCTTATATGATTATTGACGCTATATTGATTTTGTGAAATGACAATCGTGGGAACTAGAGTTGTTGTTGCAGCCCCTTATTAGAGAATGCAAGAAAACATTTCGTTTTCAATCTCTCTATGCACCGTGAACAATCAGAGAAGCGTGTGTTCACATTCACGGATTTCTTTATGTTCTGATGATAGTGTCTGCTTTTTAGTTTTTCTTCCAGATTATTGTGCTTCCTGCGCCGGGTGCTTCTAGCAAACCAACATCGCCTCTGTTCTTTGTTAACCTAATAATTTTGTCTCGCTGAGATTTGCGCCGTCTTGTACTGGAATCGATTTACCGAGGGGTGAAAGCTAAGTGCAGAACTCTCGTGTATATCAAATCGGATAACAAAATACACGTTTCCACAACGCGGCACTCTTAGCATATAAGACGCGCGAAGTGCAACAAGTGTAAGAGCAGGCAATTCCACGCATGTCGGTTTATGGCCAAATATGGCGGGCTTAAGCGCTTTTCGTCTGAGAGGAGGAAGGTGAAATAACATGCCAAACGATAGCCAACAATAGTAAAAGCTACCCGTTATGCAGAAATATCGCTTCCACTATGCCATTTTCCCATTTGACATCCCAAAACACCCGAATAGTGTTAAGGTCAACAAGTTAAGGAAAAGCCTCTTTCCGGTTGTTGAGACTTCATACCGGCGAACACAATGTCAGAGCAGAGATTGTACCTATCTTGACGGCACGTAACCGGCCGTCGTTCTAATCCTACAGCGACAGTACGCACTCTGCCACGTGGTCATGAGGTTGCACAGATGTTAATGGCAGATATTCCAAAGAGCGCGCCTTCATACGCTGTCGAGTTGATGAACACTTCTAACCTTTATGCAAAACATGTGGATTTCCGGCGACACCGGCATTCGGTCCCAGATGCTTGCACATGTGAGGACATAAATAAACGGCCGCTGGTTCAGTGGTAATGTTTTTACACCGAAGCTCTATATGGCAAAGGTTCCGTGCATCCTTGAACCCTGGCGAACTGCGAACGTCACATTTACTGCAGAAGGTTATGAGGAATTAAACCAAGCATACTGGGAACGGTTATGTAGAAAGCTAGCAACCCAGTCAACTAGGTAAGAGTTATTAAGTATAGCACGAAGTTGATGGGGAAGTTTTGAGTGTGTAACAGTGTCGCATGCCTTGGAAAAATTTATGAAAATGGCATCTATTTGATTTCTAGTGTCGAGAGCGTATGAAATATCATGCGAGGATTCTGCGAATAGAGTCATTGTATAAACCCGCGACGACAACCATGCTGGGCATCACTCAAAACGTTATTATTTTCAAGAAATTCCATAATGTGCTTAAAGATGATATGTTCAAGAAGTTTACATGATTGAGACGTTAATGAAATCAGACGATAGTTTAATGGCGACTGTTTGTTGCCGGATTTATGCAAGGGAATAATTTTTGCAAATCTCTTAACCAAGGCACTGTCGAAGTAAATAATGACTTTTGAAAAATTACAACCAAATGTCGACTGCTCCAAGCACAACATCGAACAAGAAAAGCGCTGTTAATGCCATCAGGGCCATAGGGTTTTTAATTTCTAAGCCCAAAATTAGATTCAAAACACCTTCGAGAGACACGGTAATATCGTCAATTGAATAATGTGAGTCATGAATAGGTAAGTCAACGTTATCAGTTCTGAATACCGATTGAAGATATTCGTTTAATGCGGTGGCGATAATTAATGGATCAATGGAGGGGACATTATTTATAACAAATGTATTTGTGGAGGCTGAGCTGGGTAAGATTGAAGCCCAAAATTTTCTAGGGTTACTTTTCATTAGACCTTATAATGTAACCCTGAAGTAGAAGTCCTTTGCTGAATTAATTTTGAGGCGAAGTTCCGCCTTGGCAACGTTAAATTCGGCTATCTTAAGAGGGTAATCATTTCGTTTTAAACGCCTTAACCTAGTACAAGGACAAGAACCTAGTCAAGGACAAGAATTTTGCTTTGCGCCACAGGCGACCTTTAAAAGTATGCTAAAACTTAAAAATGATCACCCGTATATTTACGCGTATACACATAGTGCTTGCCGCTGTCGTCTTTTCGTACGAAACAAAGCAAATAGGCGCCTGCAAAAGTAAACTGCATATCCGCAGTCACCATCCTATGTTCGAATGCATGTCAATAGCAAGCACACACAGTGAAGGCTGCAAAATACCGCTGAGGTATTTGCATCCGTCACACTTGGGTGCAGCTGAGCTCGCAGAGCGAAGATCCTGCTGGCAAAGTTTGTTTTTAAAGAAGGCCGGCACCAGCAAAGCCGCAGTCAGGCACTGTAATTCACAATGCAGCACACGCACAGCCAATGAGTGAACAGAGCGCGCGCATAGGAACTCCGCACGAGAATCATGCCTGCCAAAGAGACAGTGTGATAGGATCAACATGGTTGGGCGAATCTTGTAAACAAACATACCGGCAATATCTGTCTAGTATTCTAAGCGAAAGAAGGCTGTTTCATTCCGCGTCAGGAAACTGCGGAGGAACAACAAATATTAGTCTGAAACGAACGCATTTATAGTACTGATAAATGTACTAATAAGTTTATGTACTGTAATACTACTGTAGTACTGTAATATGTACTGTAATAAGTTAATGTACTAATACTAATAAATGTACTAAATAAGTTGGCTGGGACACCAAGTATAGCCGAGGCTTGAAATGCGTCCCTGTCGAGCCTGGCCCAGCAGTATCCCATCACTTTCGGGATGGCGAACCTCTGAGTGCAGCCGCTGGCCGTGCACTGTTTTGAATCATGAGCGCCCACACCAGAGTTTATCGAAGTGGCCCGTTCCCGGAGTATATTATAGTATAGTATATTATTCTTTATTTATTCTATAAACTACACTAGAAGAAATGCTGGTGCCTGTACGTGGTACTGGCTACTCCTCTCTGCTGAGATGATAATTGTGCTGTTAGCGGGGATAATATTAGAAGCAACGATTAAAAATAGAGATGTTATTTTAAAAGTACGCTTGCAAGACTAATATTCCTGGAAATTCACAGACAAAAAGTATTCTTGGGAATGTGCAAATTGAGGTGACTCTTTCAAGTTGAGGTGCAATTGAAGAGGCAATTGAAGTGGAAATTGAGGTGCCTATTGAGCGCCTTGGTCCAAACAGAGCACACGCGAACACGGGCACAAGAACACAACGTAACAAGTAAATGTGTCATTCCGGAAAAGCTAGAACAAAAAGAGCAAGAACAACGAGAAGAACAAAGAGAAAAACGACATTAAATGAGCCACAATCAGACTTCGTAACTTTTTTGATATTCATAGTTCCTCCAGAAATCATATAAAGGCGCGTGCAGCCATGCCTTGCATATTTTCCTATGCCCGCTGCTCCAAAATTGTTTGCTTATGATAGTGGCCGCGTGTCTCAAAAAATTGCCAAAAGCCTCTTACAAAGACAGTATCATATTTCTTTTACAATGTAAAACATACTGCTATATTTATTCATCAGCCTGTTCCCAATATCATGAATCGCTGTCTGGTTTTCCTGTTTTTTGCAAAAAGCCTTAGCATTTGCTGCGAAGTATTTGAATTGGTGTGTCAACAAAGAGGCTGGTTTAATTCGGTGTACTAAATTGCATGCGGGAGCCTATTTCATATGACTTTTCCCAACCGTTTACTAACCACGTTTTTTTGGATCATCGCCGCATTTAGAATGTCCCAGCTAACGTAAGCCAAGCTGTTCAACGAAAAGAAATCTTTGAGAAACACGGTGCAATGCAATATTTTTGAATCTGCAGTGTTCGGTCCACAGAGGTCTGACGATCGAACACTGTAGGTCTTATAATTGCAACTTGCACCACCTTACATTAATCCTTATTTTTTTTTTCGTTGAACAGCTTGCCTAACGTTAGCTGGGAAACACGGTATATTGTTTAGGAAACAACGAGTGTCACTCGGTGTTAAAGGTAGTATAGTGACAACATATTATTTTGGGGAGCCGCATGAGTCACGTCATTAGGAATGACATTCCGCGCACTTTCGCAGGTTCTTGGGGTCCACTGCAATACTATGTTGTTGTCGTCTTATCCTAACTTATATTTTTTTTATTTCCCCGCAGCACTGAAGCCTTTTCCAGAAATGTCCAGTGATCCCTGTTTTTGCATCACATTTACTTTTCTTACGTTCGATAATTTTCTTATTTCGTCAAACCATCCTTCCCCCTGCTTTACTCAAATGTGTTTTTCCCCCGCTGGCACCGACACTTCTACTCTTTTAAAACACCGTGTAAGTGTTCTGCGCCTTACAAATTGATTCAATTTGTTAGGTCTGCTTTTTCTTTGTCCACATCTTTGTTTCTGGCCCTGTTTTACGATCGCCATTCAATATCGACAGGCGCACTTACTTATCTTTTACCGGTTACCATTTTTAATTGGCGAACAGAGAGAGAGAAAACAAGGGTAGGAAAGGCAGGGAGGTCAACCAGAACAGCATCCGGTTTGCTACCCTACACTGGGGGAGGGGAAAGGGGAATAGAAAGCGGAAGAAAGGGAGAGAGTAAACACTGAGTTTGTGTGGGAGGGACACCAAACACAAGGACACTATAAACGGTCTGTTAAGCCCGTGCACTTCAAGTACTGCACTAGTGCACGAATCGCTTTTCGAGCCAGCGACGGGTGTGGCCACGGTCCGAGTATCTTTGACTCGGTGAAAGGTCTCGAGTCCAGTCTGCGTAAAGTTGCCCGCAGAGAGAGGCGTTGGACATCGTAGCGAGGGCAGGTACACAATAGGTGCTCGATGGTCTCGTCGCACCCACAGGAGTCGCACATCGGGCTCTCGGCCATTCCCATACGGTAGGAATATGCGTTCGTAAACGCCACTCCCAGCCACAAGCGACACAACAAGGTTGCTTCGCCGCGGGAAAGGCTAGATGGCGGTTGTAGCCGTAGCGTGGGGTCCAGTTTACGTAATCTGCAATTGAAGCCACTTGAAATCCAGAGATCTTGGGACTTCTTGCGCGCAAGTCGGCGAAGTTCTCTGGCAGCGTCCGACCTCGCCAAAGGTGTTGGACGCGTCTTGGTATCCTCGTGGGCACACCGGGCAGCCTTGTCAGCTAGGTTGTTGCCGACGATGCCACAGTGAGCAGGGATCCACTGAAATATAATGTGGTGTCCTCTTTCCAGAGCATGATGGTGCAGTTCCCTGATTTCAGATGTCATTTGCTCGTACGTTCTGGGACGTAATGCGGACTTGATGCTGTGAAGGGCTGCCTTAGAGTCACAAAATACGACCCATTTCTCTGTTGGCTCTTCGGTGATGTACATCATAGCGGCATGGAGAGCTGCAAGTTCTGCCGATGTAGATGTAATCGTGTGCGACAATTTGAATTTAGCTGTAACGTTCTTGGCTGGAACGACGAATGCGGCAGTTGAGCTGGTAGGTGAGGTCGAACCATCAGTATATATATGTATGCGGTCATCATACGTCTGGTGCAATAATAGGAGCGTAAGTTGCTTCAGAGCCGGCGATGGATGATTGGACTTTTTTGTAAGGCCAGGAATAGCAAAATTCACTTGAGGTGGTCGCAGGCACCACAGGGGAGAGGAAGGCTTCGCCGCCGGTGTAAAAGATACCGGTATGTACTCTTGATGAGCGCTAATCACTCGTGAAAAGGTCGCTTGAGGTCTATCTGCTGGTAGGGAGGCCAAATGATGGTCGGGGATCCTTGACAGATGGCGAATGTGCGCTCTGAGAGAGTCGACAGCTACGTGAGTCTGGATTGTATGGTCTCCTGCGATGGCGATTGTTGCTGCGGTTGAAGTGCACCGAGGCAGCCCTAAACACGTGCGTAGGGCTTGACCTTGTATGCTCTCCAAGGCGCGAAAGTTCGTCTTGCATGCACTTGACAATACTGGTAGGCTGTAACGTAGGAGTCCGAGAAACAAAACCCTGTACAGTTGCAACATAGAATGGACTGGTGTACCCCAGTTTTTCCCGCATAGAAATTTGAACACCTGAGCAATGGCGACGAGCTTCTTCTTCAGATAGACGCAGTGAGGGCTCCACGAGAGGTTGCGGTCAATGATGACGCCCAGAAAGCGATGCGTCTTAACATAGGATACAGCTTGACCATCGATGGTAACAGGATACGATGACATTTGTTTCCGCGTAAAACCAAGTAATGCGCACTTTTCCGTAGACACACTGAGGCCTTGTTCTCGGAGGTAAGAAGCCGTCATGGTTGCCGCCCGCTGAAGCCTGGCTCTTAGCTGAGGGCGAGTCACCGCAGAGGCCCAGATGCAAATGTCGTCGCCGTATATTGAGACATGTACTGTCTGCGGTAGGTAATCCGCTAGTCCTACCAGGACGAGGTTGAACAAAATAGAGCTCAACACTCCACCCTGCGGCACACCACGGCAGATGTAATGGTCTGAAGTTGGGCCGTCTTCGGTCTGTAAGAAAAAACGCCGCTCAGTCAAATAGTCCCGAATCCATTGATACATCCGGCCACCAACTCCAACAGCCTCTAGTGAGTTTAGTATGGCCTCATGGGCGACGTTGTCGTATGCTCCTTTTATATCCAGAAAAAGTGCCGCAGAAAGGCGCTTGAGGCTTTTTTGATTTTGGACCCATGTTATGATGTCAATGACGTTGTCGATGGACGTGCGACCTCGACGAAAGCCTGTCATGGCGTCCGGATAGATGTTGAATCGTTCTAGGTACCATTCCAATCGAGCAAGAATCATTCTTTCCATCACTTTGCCGACGCAGCTCGAAAGCGCAATCGGACGATAGGATGAGATCTCAAGCGGAGACTTTCCAGGTTTCAGAATGGGGATCAAGCGACTCGATTTCCATTCTTTAGGAACGGCGCCATTCTGCCAAGACTCATTGTAGTATTTGAGCAGCTCATCACGTGCGTCATGTCCAAGGTGGCATAGGGCAGCATACGTGATGCCATCAGGTCCTGGTGACGAAGAACGCCTGCAGGTCGCCAACGCAGCATCGAGCTCTTCGAGGGAAAATAGCACGTTTATTTCTGGTACACGTGCCTCAGGGATGTCATTCAATGCTGCGTCAGTAATGATGGCCACGGACCCAGCAACCCGTGCACAGAACTCTTCAGCCACTTGAAGTTCCGAGCGGAGTTGGTAGAGGGCCAGAGCAGCGAAGGGCTTCCTTTGATGCGGAGATGAGCGAAGACCCCTAACCGTTCTCCATATGTGCGAGAGCGATTTTCTGGGATCAAGTGAATGACAGAATGTTTTCCATCGCTTATCTTCCAATTTATCCATGCGACGCTGGACTTTCTTTTGTATGCGTCGTGAAGCCCTCAGATCCAAGACGGACTTCGTGCGCCGATACCTCCTCTCCGCCTGTCGGCGTGCCGCACGCAGCCTCTCAAGTTCCATGTCCAAGTCTGTTCGCCTTGTTGACCTTGTAAGCGAGCAGATGGATGTTTTCAATGCCTCTGCGATTGCTTCTTCGATGGTGTGTGAGAGGCCTTCCCGACATGTGTCATCCATATCCTTTTTAAATTTTGACCAATCAACTGTACGCAAGACGGTAGAGGAGCGTTGCTCAACTCCTCTAATCTTTATGTATGTTGGAATATGGTCGCTTCCATGTGTTTCTATGTCCGTAAACCATTGGACGCTTGAGGCAAAGCGCCGTGACACCAAAGTTAAGTCCAGGCAGCTACTGTAGGTCGTGCCTCGCAGAAATGTAGGGCTGCCGTCATTCACACAGCACAAATCATGGTCAGCAGCAAAGGAGGCAAGGCGCCTGCCTTTGGAGTCAATTTTAGTGCTTCCCCATAGCTGGTGATGCGCGTTGAAGTCACCTGTGATAATCCAGGGGCCATTGTTCATCAGTAATATTTTCTTTAGTCGTTCGCCGTCAAAGTGACCCGCAGGGGATATGTAGGCTCCAATTAGTGTAAATGACACATTCTTCTTTTGGACATTTAGGCAGACATATTGGTTGTCGTCATGAGGCTCTATCGCGTTAGCGACGTATGTTAAGTCCGTGCGGATGTAGATGATCACCTTCGTGCTCGCACCGCATGTGGACGAGACGAAAGATTCATAACCGGACAGTCTGAGTGGAGTTGACGTATTTGGTTCGCAAATAACCAGTATGGGGAAGCGATGTGTAAAAATGAATTGGCGAAAGTCTGATATACGGGTCCTTAGACCCCTGGCATTCCATTGAAAGATCGACGCACTTTTGAGTTCAGTGCGGAAGGGGACTGTTGGTCGAGCCATGATGCTTAAACGATGCTAGCAAGCACTGGATTTAGTGCATCCAGTATTTGCAGAGCGCTTCGAGCTGCTGGTGTTTGCAGCATGTTCAGTATAATGCGCATTGTATTAATTAGCGATTGCAGCATATCAGCCACTTGCCTGTCTTGGTCGCACAAATCGCCGGCAGTAGACGTCGGGAGTTGTCCAGCGAAAGTTTGCTGTGTTTCTGTAGGTGAATGTTGTCGTTTCGGTAGAGCCGGCCAAGATTCGGCAGATGTGGTCTTCTCAGTAGACTGGTTCTTCGCGGTCCTTTCCACATTGTCTGGCCTAGGTGGTGGAAGAGGAGGTGGTGTTGTAGGAAGTGGCATGCGCCTTCCTTGAGGAGCCTTCCTTGAGGAGCGCCGGCGACGTGAACGTCGCTTCCTGATTTTATCGGCGGCTTCGCGATGAGATGAATGATCTCTCGCCATCTCTTTCAAGATCGCCATTTCCTTCTTAATATGTGGGCATGCCTTCGATGAAGCTTCATGTGATCCTCCGCAGTTTGCACACTTCACTACAGTCGCGCCACATTTATCTGCAGCGTGGGGCTCACCGCAGCGCGGGCATGCTGCCTGATTTTCGCAGACGCTGCTCACGTGTCCCAGTTTCATGCATTTGCGGCACTGAAGAGGTTTCGCAATGAAAGGCCGCACTGCATGTCTGAAGTGGCCCACCTTAACATGCGAGGGTATATATTTGCCCTTGAATGCTATTTTCACGCAGCGTGAACTGCCTAGCCGCTTAACATCAACGATGACCTCATCATTGGCTGGCTTGATAAGAATTGGCAAGTCGTTGTTAAGGATGGCGACGTCTACGTCTTAGATAACGCCAGTGACTACGTCAGATCCCAGAGGGATGTAAGAGCGCACCTGAATGCCATCGAGGTCCGTTACACTGCGTAGAGTGGTCAAAGCAGTCGCATGCTGGACATCAACCGCCAGAAGATTTTTTCGGGTGTTCACTCGAATGTCCGATATTTCATTTGGCACCAGGGCTTCCAGTGACATCGACACAGATTGCCTGTTAAGTAGCTTCATGTTGACGTTGGGAAGCAGGGGCACGAATATGATGGTATTGGCGTCCGGCCTCTGCGTCTGTCTCACTGTTTGCGTGCTTGACGATGAGGACGTCCTGGTGTTCCTTCTCTTCGCTCTGCGGCTCTGCACAAGCTGGAAGTCGTCATCGGAAGTGTCCTCACTGCTGAGAGAGTAGACATGGGTGTCCTCGCTGTCGCTGTCGCTCTGCTGACCGATCCGCTTCCTGGAGGCGGCCGCCGCTGACGCCGCCGTCGCCGGCAGACGTACGGGGTCGTCCACTTCCATTACGACCGAGCAGGGAGCGAGGACCAGCGGATGAACTTAGGTTTTCACAGAAATAAACCGGAGCTAGAAAGAACAGCTCTGTATCAAAAGACACTTCGTCGTCTTCCAATTGGCGAACAAATGTTAGAAGTGCCTACGCGCTGCCTCTCGCGAGCTCCCGATTAGCGAGGCAGTCGCGTCACATTTCGCTCCATTTTCAACGTGCCACACGAAACAGATTGTCCGCGTCAACCGATGTATCGTGAAATGAAAACACGGATAGAGCTGTGCCCAAATTTTTCATTAGGGAGGATCATAATCGTCTGAATTTCTTGTTCACCATCACTACAACGTGAAAATATCAGCTACACCTTACCTGTTAGCTCTTAAATCCAGCTGACATGTTTATTTCCCTTATTCTTATGGCTACCACTTTCAGTTTCATGCGTGTGCTTCTTGTTATTTTCAATGAACCGTTTGCCGTTAGAACCACTTCGAAGAGACATTGTGGGTGGTTTGTATTATGGAAACGAAAAGTAGCTTAATATTCCTGGCTATAAATTCTCTTTCACTGGTTCCTACAAACAACAGAGACCACTTCAAACTTTCTTCTTTTTTTCTTTGACTTCAATACTTGAAAAGGCAGCAGCGCAAAAAAATAAACAAATAAAGACACGAACAAAGGCGAAATGACAAGGACGAGCGCTCGTACAAGCCGTCTGAATCAAACTTTGGTTGGGGCTAGTTGCTACATGGTATTTGTCGTCTCAGCTCTCGTCGCCTCGTCGCCGTCCGTGTCTTTTTTTGCGCTGCCGTCTTTTCAAATGTGTACCAACGCGTCCAATTCGCGACACTTCCATACTTACCCTGGTTATTGCAGTGGTATGCCCGGTTTTGCTAAGGGAGGTTCAACAAGCACTTGTGGGCTATGGATGGTTGTTTTCGTTAAGCGGGAACGCAGAAACTCAATGTCGTACTGTTGCAAGACGTCAACAGGGCAAACATTAGGTAATGGTGTTTGTGTTCCGGTTCTTCTTTGGCTTGCTTGTTTGTTTGGATTCCTATTTTATGAACTGCAACGTAAAAAGAGAGTATGGCAGCAACAGTAGAAAGCGCGGGCTTGTACGACACATAATGCGTATAACACACTAACTGTGGAAAAGAAAATAGGATATTATCAGTATAACAAAAAAAAAGATGGTTGGAATTATACATGTCCTATAGCAAAACGGAGTAGCCTTGCATTGTCAAAGCGGTGTCTATTTCTTTTGCACTTTGTGTTGTTTTTTGCGCCCCACTTCTGATTTACATTTTTTTTTCTAATAGTTGCAGTGCGCTGCATGGCGCTTATGTACTCAACTTTTTATTTCGAACTATTATTCGACTCGCACCACGGGTTCTTTTGGTAGGGCGCCCACGTATTCATGCTCACTCACAGCCTCCATACGAACAAAAGAAATTGCGTGGCCAATGAGGGCTTTGGACCTCGGACACCTAGCGCAGCTACCCTATGCTATACCCATTACAACACAGACACATCTTTTTCTTTCATCATTAGCCGTCTGCTCTTTATTATGCAAGATGTTAAAGAGATTGAATCAATGAATTAATTCTGGGGTTTTACGTACCACGATCTAATTATGAGTCACGCCGTAGTGGTGGACCCCGGATTAATTTTGACCACGTGAGGTTATTTAACGTGCACCTAAATCTAAGTACACGGGTGCAACGTTGCGCCGAACATTCTTCGTTCGATCGCTCTTTGCGCGGTCCTCAACTTGTTCTCAAGCTTCTTTGTCAACCTCCAAGATTATGACCCACATGTTATCACCGCTATAATCCATTGCTTATACACATTTCTTTTCATTTTCAATAATAGTGGTAAGCTACCAGTTATATATGTACATTTATGGCTGAGGAGATTACGCTGGCCAAGGCAGTAAAATGCAGAGAATTGAAGAGTATGACGTATGTTGAATAAGCACAGTATAGTGCACTGACGACCGATATATATATATATATATATATATATATATATATATATATATATATATATATATATATGTATATATATATATATATATATATATATATATATATATATATATATATATATATATATATATATATATATATATATAAAAAGTTACAGCACGTAGAACGTAGATATATATTTGCCAGAAATCAAACGCGACATGACGAAAATTTTGTTGCCCCAACTTATGACAGTTTATATATCACTTGTTGTCTCCGGACTTGCTGGAACACATACATACTAGCACAAAGGAGCTGTTAGGACAGGCCATGATACAATCTTCCAAAAACACACCATAGTGGTTGTAACGAACATTTTCGGGGTTCTGATTGCTGGTTGCTGGCTTAGAATTCGATTGCATGAGACATCGTGTAAGCAAGCTCCGGATATTGTGCAAACACGTAGCCTGAGGCGGCAGGGGACGAACGTAAGCACGAACGTGAACTCCAACACCAACATGCCGTCATCGTCATGCTGCCGTCGGCATGTTGTAGTTGCGGCTCCTATTATTGACATTGTGACCGTTCCTTCGTTGTCATACCCGTCTTCATTCTTCCGCCATATTTAATCTGTCGTCGTCACTGGGTGGTCATATGGTCATCACGCCATCATCATCGACCTGTCGCTGTCTCCCCGTCATCATCATTTAGTCATTGTTCCATCTTCGTCATTATATCGACGTCGTGTCGCTGTCGTCATGCCGTTCTTCAGTCGCGGTGCTTTCATTCTCGTCACTCCATTGTCGTCATTACGTCGTCATTCCAGCGTCCTCAAGCCATTGCCGCCATATCATCGTCTTCATACCGTCATTGTGTTCTAGCTTAGTCATCCCCTTGGCTTCATACAATTGTAATTCCAGCGTGGTTATATCATTGTGGCCATGTCGCTGTTTTCACGTCGTCGTTGTACCGTCATCTTCATTGCAGCACTGTCATTCCATTGTAACAACCCGCCAAGCAACTGGTTTCATTTGTATTCTGATAGCGCCAAGGAAAGGTCACGTATAGTTAGGACTTCCGCGACTCCCGAAGGGCAGCGCAAACACGATGAGCGGCGACGGCAACAGCAACGTCAACATGCGCGACGGCGTCATGCTCAGGGTAAGTAGGACGCAGCGGTTCCTGCCCTAAACAAGCCACGCACAGTTCGGACGCCTGAGAAGCAGCGCTAATGCGATGAATGACGAAGGGAACAGCAACATCAATATGCACAACGGCGTGAGGATCAGGCTCGACAGGACCCAGTTGAAGGCTACGTCACACTTACCTATCGAATTAGGTGACACAATAGTTTCTCCGGTCAACCACCTTCACAATGCGGATTGGACCCCTTTTTACAGCGAAGCTGTGTGTATATCTAACCTCCGGCGGTGGTCGATGTCCGTCTGTCTACGCGTCGCGTGGACACGAAAAAAATTTTCGTCGAATGCTGAGTAGCTGTCAGTGTAATATAGGTATCTTGGAAAAACATTGCACTAAAATTGCCCGATAAGACGACTCTATCATTAGGCTGAGTTTCATTTACTTGTCATAACTAGTTCGTAAAGAGTGATCTTGTAAGCGTTACAGAATGCCCCTCTGCTGTCAATACATGTCCCTCTACGGAGGGAGCATGATTACAGAAAACGGCGGTAACTCTTGTTTTATAAAAATTATTCAAAAAGATAAAGTACACTTAGCCGCTAAGATGACCCCAACATTATGCCGAGTTCCATCTGCTTTTCTTAAATACGTAGTTCACAGTGAAGTTATAAATATTGTGGAATCCCCATCTGTTGTCAATACCTGGCCTTCTGCTAGAGGGAAACGAACAGCCCAATGTTTGTCCGCTAGAATAAAATACTAGTCCTTCCAAGTTTCATTCGGCTTATTCACTGAGGACTATGCTCAATCGCAAATGAGAAACAAATATATTTTGTTTCGTGCACTCGTTTGACTGCGCCCCGGCCAACGCGTATCGTCGCTCGCGTCGAGGTTCTGTTTAACGGTCACCTGCGTCCCATACACACTGTTACCACCAGTGGACGCTGTGTGTTTTGTTAACGTCATAGTCGCCTAGGCGACCTTGTCGGCAGTTTCCACGCAGCTCTGGTATGTGCCGGACGAGTGTTGAGTGTAGTACATATATAAGCATAGATGCGTCGATTGAAATATAACGCACCACAGCTTCGCTGTTCGTCCTTATTCGCAGAGTGGAAGGGCTGATGAATTTCTTTTTTCTCACGCCTCCCCCACCCCCTTTTTTTTGTCTTGTGAAGGCACTGCATCTTGTCGGGTCTTACTAATCTTTATTTACTCTGCTGCTTTTCTTTAACCGTCTATGCATGTCTGCGACATGCTTTCAGTTCTTGATATCATGCCGAGTCCCTGAAATGCCCGGAAAGATTTCGTGCCGACGCCCGAAATCTTAGGAAAAATAAGAAGTCCGTATGCCCGACGTATAAGGCTGTTCGCTGCTAGTGCGCTTAATCCACGTTGGCTTGGAAGTAATTCTTTCAACACTGTCTACGAAAGTGACCTCGCTAAAGTTCAGCCAATTAAAACGATTTGTCTGCAGGAACGTGCGCTTGCTTAGAACACTTTTTGTTCCGGCATTTTTCTATTTTCTTGAAGGGCTTAATCTGCAGGCTTCTTTCGCAGCTGTTATTCTATCAGAAGCAAAACTTTCCTTCAATATTACTGTTCATGATCCACTGGGCAGTGCTGGGCATTCAGGATCGAAACTGCTCAGGAGATCGCAAAAAAGCCGTTGTGTTAATTGAGCGCGTATTTTAGTATCAGGTTAATGTTCGGGCTAATAGGAGAACTTAGGATAGGTTCATACAGATGCATATTGCGACAAGAGCCTATGAGAGTAATCCTACCTTGTTTTCATGTCGTTTAAAGTGACGGAGTCGTCCGAGTGAGCTTAATGCAGCAGTGAAATGAGACATTTCCAGCCGATAGATCCTACAGGCAGTGCACTTGAAGCGGGAAAACTTCTCGGCTGTTTTGTGCTGGGAACAGCTGGGAAAACATGGACGAAGGTGAGTACGTTTCTTTCTCGTTATTCGCAGTGTTGCCATACTAGAGAACCACAGCATAAGACCCTAAAGAAACACTCTTGTCGTCTGTCTCATGCACGGCTGTTTTTCGTTAAAATATAAGTAATTATTTAAATGGTATAATGAATATCGAGCCGGGTTCAAACTTGAATGCCATCGGTCACCGCTTGTGTTTGAGACCAAGGCCAGAAATTTTTGCACGAACATGTATGCTACATGCCCTCGCTTCATTAGCTTGCCGTTGTTATATATCATCCGCAACAACTGGTAGATTTGCCGGTGTGAGTTTACTAGGCGCCTTCGCACCTACAGCCATAGTGGGAGTAGCATACAGCGTCAGGCTTCGAATTTTCAGGTTGCGAAGTTAACCCACACCGTCACCAAATCATAAATCAGAATCTGTAGTAAGGCTTGCAGCGGATCTATTTGTGTAAGATTTTACCGGAAATAAATCAATAGGTCCCTGTTCTGTTATTACTGTTTTGCACATCGACGTCTACAGCCACAGATGGTAGCTTGCAAAACCAATTAGCTTTCGTGTCCCGCTGTCCCACAAAAAGGAACAAGCTATCGTACATCCGCGCTATGCTAAGCCCACACCAAGGTTTCATACAAGTAAACTTGTGGCGATGCAACTTAGCTGTGGGACCAGAGACATTGTTTTTCTTGCCATAGTAAAAGGACGGTTTAGTTGTGATAACGGTTGTTGGCTGGGATAGTTTTTGTAGCAGCCGAGTATGAGTAGACAAAATTTCTATTCTCCCACTAAATAACTTCTGGAATAAATCAGTGGAGAAGCTAATACCTAAGGTTATGGAAAACTTGTGTTTTTAAGGGCACTTTCTGCGGCATTCTCGACCTAAGTAAAACAAAAAACAAAACGCAATTAGCATCAGTAATGAGCTTTCGAAAACCGTTGCTTGCAATATATATATATATATATATATATATATATATATATATATATATATATATATATATATATATATATATCGCAAGAATATATATATATGTATATATATTCTTGCGATCTCTCTGGCATTCTTCGCGGCGAGTGTGATGGGCAACAGTCGATTGAGGACCGCGTGTTCTGTAAGTTCCCACTTATCGCGAATTCTAGGCTCGGGAAGCAAAATGTGGCTATGCCGCTGACTGACCAAGAAGTTGTTTTGTTTACCCATTCGGGAATTATGAAGGGTAGGACAGACAAGAAAGACAGTACGTAAATTTATTGGAGTCGTTATGGCACACTTCGTAAATGACTTTCACTTGGTTTAAAGGAAGCCTAAAATGAAAAATAATTTGCGCTGTATTAGTAAATTGTGAGTGAGTGCATTATTTGGAAGACATTGGAAATGTAGTCAAAATTTGGTCACTGGCTTGTCCATGAGCAATCGAGTGTTCAATGATCAGCACATGATAACATGAGAGATGATATAAAAAACGCTCCGGTAAAACAGTGCCTTTCGTGAACTTGCTTAAACAGACAATATGGGGGATAGAAAATAGCAACAAAACAGCTCATTCTGCTCTACACGCCGTGGTGGCATAGTTACTATGGTGTTGCTCTGCTAAGCACCAGGTAATGTGTTCAAATGCTGGCCATGGCGGCACCATTTCTATGGGGGCGAAATGCAACAATGCCCGTGTACCTTGCAACGTGTGCACGTTAAAGAAACCCTTGCGATGAAAATGAATTCCAAGCTCCCCACTATGGCGTGCATGATAATTAGATCATGATTTTGTCAAGTCAAATTTCAGGATTTAGTTTTTAACATTTTGAATTTTCTTCTACTACACGCAAGTCAATCGGTCAAATAATTGAATGATACAATATAAATATATGAACACACAAGGATACACTAAGTATTTAAATAGATACTGCATAACTTTCAGTATGTTAATAAACCTTTTAGAGCTGATCGCGGTAATGACGCGTTAATCCACGACTCAAGCAACTTTTCTATGCCGGAAGGACGATCGTATAGGTGATTCATATTAGTCTTTAACGCACATATTCACTGTTCAAACTTAGGACAGCCAATGAGAACGCGTTCTACGCTGTCCCATGAATGGCCACACTTGCGACAAGGCATAGTTGAACAACGTATACGATAGAGAAAGCTATTTGAATACGCCACTTTCAACCTGAGACGATGACTCAGAGAGCAATGAGCAGAGGTCTGAAACCAGCCCAAAAAACAATTGCAAAAAGAAAAAAAAACTCTGACGGTAATAACGGGATTGTTAATCTAGAAATTAGAGCAAGGCGGGTCCTTACGTCACCTAAAGTTTTCGCAACAGCTCACCTTTGTGGGCGTAGTGAACTTCGATCAAAAAATTTGACTGCATCACGTTTCAATGAGTCAAAGATTAGTCAGTTTGCGGAACATCTCTGACAGAGAGCGCGAACACTGATGTGCAAAGAATGAATTGTTTGTGGAACAGCTTGTGCACCACATCCTAATACATATTAGTTTGTATGCTTATGTCTACAACAAAGTGCTATATAGACACTTCCCATCAAAAGTACGGTAATAATTTATGTCGCTAGACAGATGATCCTACTAAATGTTGATTGTCCTGCCTGTTTGCCTATGAAACACGTTACGCAAGCACGGCTTTTCTTGTGCTCGACGCATTTTATTAAATAATGCAAGAACAACTCCTGCAGGTATCTAAGCCATCGCAAACATAATTGTAAGTTACGTTATGCGAGATAGCAGGTCCTGGCGCTATTTCAGGGTCAGATGACGTTAGAGCTTGACGCAATACCTCCGTTGTGCATACACTGCGTTTCAGTCATTCGCTGTGTTTCGTCTTTTCTTCTGCGTTATAGTGCACTCGTTTGCGCCACTGAATACAGTAACGAATAATGGGTTTTGTTATTATTCTTAATCAGGCGAAGATTTCTAAGCAATCCCTGTAAGACTTTGCTTATACCGTGGCTGCTTAGTTCCGCTGTTTCACTGAATAACTCACAAACAAGTAAATAAAAGGATTATATGTCTGATGTTGAGATCAGTTATCGGCCTCCGAAAAAAAGGAGGGTTGCTGCACACACCGAACGACCCTGCGTACAGAAAAGTTGGGAGTTTTGTGCCCAGCGAGTGGAGTGAACAAGTCCCCTTTTTCGGGCTCTCTGGAAACACCCCTGTACTCGAGATCACGACTTATATATTGCATCCTGGAAAAGAGAAGAGCACCATTGACCAGTAGAACATTTAGACGTATATCCTGAAGCACTCCAGCAAACGCGTAGAGTGTCTCCGCCTGCTTGACTGTTGTGGAATAGAACTCCAAGAAGTTGCCGACAGTTTTGATACCCATTTGTCTTCCTTATATAAAGCTTCAGGGATCAACCCCGTATCTGTCGGCAGCCCACGTCTGTTCCTAAATCTGGTGCGGTGTTCTTAGAGGAAAATCTCGTCAGTGATTGCATCAAGGGTTCGAAATCGTTCCTATTTTGGCAGCCTGGCGGAACCCCCTCCACTCACTTGGTTCTGTTTACAGGCTATCAAGACAGTTGAATTCTTTCTCTAGTATATTCCTGAAATGTACACAAGAATTTGTCTACCTAAAACAAGAGTGCGTCGGAAGTCTGAAATGGAACTTCTAAATCTGACAGTGACATTACGGGTACAGAAAACGTTTCTAAGCGTATACCATCATCGCTTTATTAGGGTTCTGGCCTTACTAACAGGCGCACCGCATCGTGTTCTAGTACTGTCACATGGTCTTCACTACCGTCAATTTGTTGCCGTCGCAATCGTGCCCATAATCTTTTTTTTCGTTAAAACTCATGAATGGTATCTTTACCTGCTCCGAACTCTTTTGTTGCCTCGTGCTTCGAATTCTGCGCAAGATCACCGGAGAGCGTAGACTTTCCCCTTCTCGCCTGCCATAGCCAACGTTTAACTGTGCATAGAATACAGTCTTCGTAGCACTCAGTTTGTTGAACTTAATATTTCTTTTAAAGGTCGCCGTCGTCATTTTGTTCCGAGCTTCGCATTGCTGTCTTTAAGCAATATTGCCTCATTGTCCAACTCTCTTTTTCCTTCTTTGTCTTGTGAACTTATCCTTGTGGTTTGTTGAATGGAAACTGTTCCCTTTCATAACTGTCCTTGAATATTTATGTTTCCTTTTCTTCCTTGTATTTTATCAATCTGCTCCGTATTTTTTGTTGATCATTCCCGGAGTCTTTTTTTTTGCGAGGGGAAGTCAGAAAGTAAAGGGACTTTTGCAGTTTCTCGCACTAAGGTTTCGTAATACTGCTAATATCGAGCGCTGAATTAGTGCAGCCTGCAACACTTCTATGGAACGTGTCACTCTTAACTGGCTGTTACTGTCGGTTGGACGACGGCGACAGCGACGAAATGATCAGAGGCACTCGAGCGCCTTCCCTCCGTCTGCGTAGCTTGTGTCTGTTGTGACCTTGTATAAAGCAGTAATTTGTAAATGTGTGCTATTACCATATCATATATATAACATCAGTATAGCAATATCATGAATAAATCCAGTTAAAGGTGATGTAGTTAAAGAAACGACCACGACGGCATCCCGACGGTGTAGGAGTATACGGACGGACGGATCGACTCAATAGGCCTAAAAGAGGCAGAAAAATGCATCGCATTTCTATCAAACTACTCGCGACATGCTAGCATTACCTCAATGAAAACAACACTTAACTTGTCAGAACTTTCTTTCCGTCGTAGCTGCTTCCGCCTCTCGCTCTTCCATAACATCTACCACCACAACTCCTTGTTGAAAGGACAGCTTGTCACCCAACCGTCATACATATCATCTCGCTCTGACCACAGTTTCACAGTTGCTGTGCCGTCTTCACGTACTAAACTTTGTAGTAACGCGTTCATCCCTAGCACAAGCAAAGATTGGAACCACCTTCCCGCCGCCGTTGCAGCCATCCTGGATACCGACACCGTCAAAACCACCATTCGTGAAACGCCACCTTGAATACGTCTTTGTATGTTGCACAATTTTTTTTATGTTCATCCACCTTTCTGTAATGCCTTCGGGCCTTGAAAGTAGCTTAAATATAAATAAATAAATAAATAAATAAATAAATAAATAAATAAATAAATAAATAAATAAATAAATAAATAAATAAAAGATGACGAGTTTAGACAGTTCCAAATTTCGGCTCTGGCGTGCGCGATGAGTGGCTTTACTGCACAGCGTTGGAACAAGATGGCGGAAGTTCGCACAACTCTGCTCCCATTGGAAGCACATACAGAGACACTAACGATTTCGTCGTGGAACAATACAACACACAACTGGAATCTGGGCGGCTGTAGTTTCTCACGCTCGTATTTTACTTCCCTTTCGTGAACGCAGGAAGCATTTTCTATGCGCCGGCGACTTTGGCGCACCGGCACGCCTGCACCAGCGCGCACGCTTCGCGAAATTGAAAGCGCGGAATTGAAGGGTTGCAGGTGGCTTTTTTTGCTTCTCCTCAGCGTTCTTTCAATCAGGCAAGCGGGTGAGATGTTCTGTAAACAACGGGATCAGCGTGGGTGCTATCTTGATGATTCATGTTGTGATGTATTTCGCCGGATTACGCCTGAGAAGAGAAGTGGTTCTTGAGGGGAAGGAGAAAAGGCTGGCGCTATTTTCTGCAACCCATGCGGGACGCCTGATGATCCACGAGGTAACCAAAAATTGAGAACTTGTGCCCATGTTGTCCGTGCACGTGGCTTGCGCAATGCCATATATGATGTTCGCACAGAGCAGAAGCTTGCTTGAAAGCGAAACAAAACCGCAACATAAGTCCTGTCTCACAGAAATTTCGCAAGCTACAGTCACCGGTACGTTCGAGCCTAAAAAAAGTAAACAAACAAAGAGAAAAAATAGAAAAGAAAAGAGGAGAGAAAACCAAATAGAACACAACCCTGATGTCTGTACATGTATAGCGAATCCTTCTTAGTTTCGGAGGACGGTGTACTTAAGCAATGTGCAGGTCTATTTCACCTTTAAAAAGGCGCTTGAGACGAGGGACGAGACGAAGAAGGGAGACAGGACATATACAGCGACCACAACTAAGCGTTTACTGGAAAAACCAAACGTACATAAGCAACATACAAAGAAAGCGAGCATGACCTACCAGAACACCATTTTCACTCCCTCTACCTTACATATAAGAAAAAGCATGAAGAAAAGAAAAACGGCCTAAACTATTTCGATATTTACGTAGCTAACAGCTCAGCTACACTCTCAGATAGTGCTATTGAGGCATGGCTGACGCACATGTTATCTTTTCTTAGAATGCATAGACAAAGTTAAATTCTTGGGTTTTACACGCCAAAACTAGGATATAGTTATGAGGCACGCCGTAGTGGGGTGGAGTCTGCGGATGAATTTTAACCACCTGGCGTTCTTTAACTCGAACGCAATGCACGGTAGGAGGGCGTTCTTGCATTTCGCCCCAATCAAAACGCGGCCGCCACAACTGGGATTTGATCCCGCGCCCTCCGGCTTAGCAGCACAACGCTCCGACTCCCACCAGGCCCGGCCATCTACAGTCCCCTGCGGGAGGCCATGATTAGTCATTACACCATCCCTCTGGCTTCCGTTCGCCTTGCCTACTATCTGCAACCAGCTTGACGCCATCTCCCGTGCCGCCGCCGCTGTCGCAATCAGCTGGTTCGGAATCGATCTCCCCAACACCCTCAACTGCAGCGAACCCTGTATTATGCTACTCATCTCCTTTTGTCGACTTTCCATTCAGTCCTCACGATAACATCCACGAACAAAGCCACGACGGCTATCCGCACACTGTACGCGATACGAACACGGCGGGCGGAATGGCAACCCCATCCTATGACACGAGCCCCGAGTCCGCAACTGCAATAAAGTGGCACCGTCACTGCTTACTAAACGCAACAATTACGCTTCTGAGGTATTTTTACTCATTTGCTTCTACCTTTGCTAGTTGAAAAATAAAATGTTACCTCAAGAGTCGCTGTGTCGTCTCCCTCATTTACGCAGTTACGTCACTCAGGCGCTATACAGAGCAAAATCAACACATACGTCTAGCCTTTGTCCGTATATCACTCATAGAAGCTGGAGTATTAAAAATCAATTCAGTTCTTTCCGACGGTTTCATATCGTTTTCAACTGATAAAAAAATTCCTTAGTCTCAACGTCATTTACCGGTGCACAATCGCACGCCGAAAATTAATAACGTTCGCAAACAATGGCCGCTGTTATCACTAACACCACCTTTTTGCCAACGAAATTGTTATCGCCATGTTTTGAGGCAATAACAAGAAATCCGCAGTTTCTTGGTAGACATCGCTTTTCTTCTCACACAGAAGTGAAGATGATAACAGGACCAGACGGTTTTTAGATATCATTGCAATATATGGATCAAACGTTAAAGTTAGCATGACGGACTAGATATGGATTAGCCTTTTATGGTCCTTTGGATGTTTTCACTGCTATTTCAGTGAACGTTTAGTATTCTTTTCTATTCTTTCTCGTCAACATTTCATTCTTTGTATAACATTACTCACCGCAAATAAAATTTACCGGGTATAGCAAGCACGTACGAAAGCGCAACTGCGCAATATCAAGTCAACTGGTCGCTCGTCGCTATGAGCAGCCTACAGTGATGAGCAAGGTCGTTATAATCGAATTCCTTTGCAGTATTGCTCGTGTCATATACCTTGGTAGTGATTTGCTGCGCACTATCTAGAGCCTACGCTGTTTCATCGCACGGGCTTGCTATATTGGAACCATCCGAGGCGCTCAAGTCATCTAAGTGTCGTTACGTCGGTCGCCGACAACGGACCACCAACCAGTGATTTCCATAATTCCGCGTCGAAATGGATATTGGACGTCCATGCCACGGCTGCCGGTGAAGTAGACGACGAAAATATTGCAGTGGCAATCGCGTAACCAAGTAAGCTTCCGAGTAGCAGATCGCTGGGGTGCATTTGTTCGTGCACGTCTTGCGCGGAACCGCCTGCTTGTGCTCGTTTGCTTGTGCGGCCGTGTGCACGCGCGTACACGGGCGCGTACGTGCAGGTCTGCGTGCGGCTCCATGCGTGCGCTTACGTAAACTGCCCCCCCCCCCTCCCTCAGAAAAAGAAGAAAAGAAAAGGAAAGATAGTTGCGAGAACTACGTATACGTGCCTTTCATCCTCCAAAGAACATGCTTGATTCGGTACTTGTTTTGTACATTAGATTTCTATTTCTCTATATTAAAACGCCGCGCTATAGAAGGCGGCCCGCTGTCGCACTGACGGGCACGCAGTGTCACATTAATGCGTTGCCATGAGGAGTACCAAAGCAGAAAAATGCATATATATATATATATATATATATATATATATATATATATATATATATATATATATATATATATATATATATATATATATATATATATATATATATATATATATATATATATATATATATGTGTATATATATATATATGTATGATGGAGACACATTATTAATAGATAGGAAAAATGTATACACATCTTATACAAGCATTACAGCATTGTATAAAAATAACAGGGTCCGTAATGTACGTATTATAAGAAGACGAGCGATACAGTTCCTTCAATGAACAATGAAAAGAATGTAGCCTTTCCAGTACAAATACTAAACAATACTAAATAATACAAGAATAATAAGCGAAATGATGAGCACATAGCTGGAAAAAGAAGAAAAAGCATCATCCACTTTATTGAAGTTAGGCGGTGCAATGTGAACTGATGAGCTGGCGGAATTTATCAGGATTATGTTCGGAGACGATGACATCAGGAAGAGCATTCCACAATCGAATGGCACGAGGAAGCGCCGACCAATTGAAGGCATGAGTGTTCCCGTAGATGAGTGTGAAGCTGAGGTGATTATATAATCTGCGAGATGTGAAAGGTGCGGCTTGAAGCCTTAAAGAAGATTTCCTATCGGCATGAACGTACTTGTGAAATAATGATATCAGCGCAAAATCACATCGAGTTCTAGGTGGCTGAAGTGAAATTTCAAGTTTTATTTGTGAGATGCTTGAATTGTAGGTGTAGTTACGTGAGATAAACCTGGCGGCCCTATTTTGAACTGATTCTAATAAGCTGATTAGGTTGTGTGATGGGGTGACCAGATTGGAGAGGCAAATTCGAGCTGGGGGCGAACAAACGTCTGATGAGCTAGCTTACGAATGTTAGAGGGCGAATTGCGTAGGTTTCGGCGTAAGTACCCCAGTGATTTTGAAGCATTAGCGCATATAGTAGTAATGTGATGGGTCCAGGAAAGGACTGATGCGAGATTATTGCCTAAGTATATATAGGAAGTTGCTGTAGAAATTGGCTTATTGTTTACGTTATATTGGAAATAGGAGATTGAGTGTTTACGAATGAAGGATATTACTTTGCATTTAGACGAATTAAGAGTCATTAACCAAGTGTTACACCAATCCAATATCAGATGAAGGTCGTTTTGAAGAATGAGGTGGTCATCGAGGCTGGTTATAGGGTGCTAAATGATGCAGTCGTCTGCGAATATTCGCGCTCGGGATGCTAAGTTATTAGGATGATCGTTAATGTATAATAGGAATAGTAGCGGCCCAAGAACGCTACCTTGTGGCCCGCCGGAAGTGACATAGGAAAGCAGCGAAGAAAGATAGTTAACGATTATAAATTGTTGGGGATTAGAAAGAAAATTCCGGAGCCAAGTTAGTGTCAGTGAATCCAATCTTAGTGCGTTTAACACTGAAATCAGGCGGCAATGGGCCACGCGATCAAACGTCTTGGAAAAGTCAAGGAATATGCTATCAATCTGTACATTATGGTCCATGTCTAAATGCAGGTCAGTCATGAATTCTAAAAGCTGTGTCTCACATGACAAACCCTCCCTGAACCCGGGCTGATTAGTGAATAAAAAGTTGTTTGATTCCAGATGTTTGTATATGCGAGAAGCAATTATATGCTCGAGCATTTTACAACAAATACACGTGAGTGAAATTGACCGGTAGTTATCTGGTGAGTATCTGTCACCATTTTTGAATATGGAAACTACTTTCGCAGTCTTGCAATATATATATATATATATATATATATATATATATATATATATATATATATATATATATATGATAGCGGAACTGACAGTTATCTGCTCCGTAGCACCGTCAGTTGCACTTTGCGCCTCGAAGAGACAGAACGTGTGTCGAGTGAGCTTTCGAGTGAGTGAGTGAGCTTTCGGCTAAATGAGCCGAAATTGCGATTTCGGCTCATTTAGAAATGGTATGTTATATTTCTTGTACGCACCGATTTTGCCTTTTCTCCACACGTTGGTCGCTTCTCGGTCTGTTTGTTTCGCTTTTATTTTTTGCCGCAAACCTATTTTCGCAGCACGCATACACTTTCGTGAAAAATAAAACCCCCACTTTAATTTGCATTTGGGACGAAGCAAGTTTCTAGCGCAAAATAAAGCTGCACGCGCACTCTTTCGATGCAGTGCGAGCAGAGCCGAGAATTTAAGACATGCCATGCCTATTCCGCGGCTTCTCGCGTATATATATATATATATATCCGGCGAATGTATATATCTGGCGAATGTATATATCTGCCAGTCTGAATACTAGACTTTAGGCAGGAGCGGGCGATACGTTGAAAGTAAGAGAACACAGAAAATTTAGATGTGTAAAAGAAGAAGGCAGGGATGTTAAGCAGAAGTGCGTCTGGTTGGCTACCCTACTCTGGGGGAGAGAAAAGAAGGAATAGAAAAAAGAGACATGTACGAGAGTAATTGAATAGTGATGTGGGCAGGCCATGCAGAAACAGGGGCAATGTGCCGAGCGCTTACAGCACGGATTGACAGTGCAGATAACTGTGTCGTTATTTGTCTGAGCAAGTGATAAAGTTCTTCTGTAATTACAGAAACCGCGGCTCCTATATATGTCGACTAGTCCAATTGAGACAATTCCATCTGCAGATACTGCGATAACATTCGCCGGAGAAGAGCAAGGCCTAGTGCTTTTCGAAACAGACGCAGTTCATGCCTCGAGAACTGCGGCGACTGGTTTGCCTGTTCGGAAAAGTGGGACGACGACGCATTGGAGCAAGCGAACGACGTCGAGGAGGCGGCGAGCGGCGATAATGGGCAGAAGAATTGGCGGTGCGTGGAAGAGTCGGCTGTGATTCAGGAGGTGACGAGAAAAACCGAACTGGAGGGGCGTAGAAGGGCGCAGGTTGGTCAGCTAGGGGAAGCCATAAGCGACCTCGACAGAAGCGTGCCACATGACGAGGGATGCCACAATACAAGCGTACTGGAAGATTGTCGGGCGCGCGCCACGGTCTAGTGTTGACTGGTACACTGGCGGGAAACGCGGAGTGCACGTCATGGTACAGCGGGCAGTGGTGAAGAGAAGGAGGCTACACGTTACAAGTTTGGCGCAAGTTATAGGTGTAGGCATCGGCGGTGGCGTAGGCGAGGACGGAGTATCTTCATATACTTGCTCCTGTATCATATGTCGCAGGTTTGGAGTCAAAGATGGCGTAGGGCTCGGAACGGCAGTGAGTGAGCTACCGAGCGACTTTGGCGTGAATGAGCTCCTTGATTTCGCGGAGGAAGGGGCGATGGTCGGGAACTGCGGTTAAGCTAGACATGTGTGGAAGGACATCGAGTCAGGAGCATAGTCGGCAGACTTCATCATTACTCTGACCAATCTCAATGACATCGACGACAGTGTGTGGGTGTTGCAATAGGAGCATATGAAAGGCGTCCTCTTCGGCGCCCTTCAATATATGGCGGATCTTATCGGATTCGGTCATTGATGCATTGACACGTTTACAGAGGTCGACGACGCCTTCTATGTCGTTGAAGTTCTGAACACGCTGTTGGGAAAGGTTGCACAAGAGCTCTTCGGCACAAAGCTCTCGCACAGCGGAGCGACGGGAAACGTGCGTCAAGTTCGTCTTGAAGTCGGACCAGATGCGAAGGTCACATTCGTGATTGCGGAACCCCACGTTCGCGAAACCCGTGATGTAGAAGAGCGTGTTGTTCGTCTTATGACAGAGAGAGAGAACTTATTTGAAGGAAGGCAGAGAGGTCGGCCTGAGCTAGCGTGCTCTAGCCTGCTACTCTTCACAGGGAAAGGGGGGAACGTAAAGGCTGGATGAGGGGTAATGATTACATAGAAGGAGAATGCGACAACTATGAAGGCAAGTTCACTATTCTCATGGTTATCAACAAAGTCCAAAAAGTCATTCAGCAGTTCAACGTATGAGGAGCGCCCCGTTTGTTCTAGGCTCCCACGCGTTCGTAGGAAGAGAGTCAGCCTTCGACGTCTTTTTAGTTGGAGCCGCTGATGATGTCTGGATTCCGCTGACGCAGCGAGGCGGAACACAGAAGTGTGGGCGAGTCTGGCGGTGGTGTTCGGCTTGAGTCGTCAAGCACGATTGGCGGCATTATCCGACTGTCGAGTTCCAGCGTTGGGGATAGCCTAGCAACCTCCACCAAATGCGCTTGTGGAGTACCAAATTAACGGTTCATTAACTGCCGAGAAGTATACACAGGCAGGTCTATTGATCGAGCGTAACGCACCGAGTACCGAGTTCTTTCCTCGAGCAAGGGCTTGACGCTACGCCCGAAGCACACGCCTGTCTTCTTTGCTACAATATACGAGTACATATATAGGGTTTCTCAACTATCATGCGCCAATATTTGTAGTTAGGCAGAACCAAAGTAATTTTGTTTGCTCTTGCTTCGAGATACTCAGATAGTTTTCATAATTCCGCCTAATTACATAAATAGTCTTAATTTTTTAGTCAACTTCTCCAATATTATGTGATAGATTACACGCGCCCATGTGAAAATTGTAGAGCAACATGAAGCACTGCCGATACAGCTTTCTTCTGCTCGATACGCGCTACATGAATGTGTTTTTCCGAGGTCGAAAGAAGCCCGCGAATACACTCAAAGTGCCTCGAGCGGCCAGTAGCGCGGAAGTTTTGCGTGCATTCGCGGACTATCGATGAAAATTATTCGACGGAAAGCCTTGCATGGAACGCGATTAATTGATTTAAGGCTAAAATGCTGAATGATTAATCGTTAATCGAATAAATATGTTAATCGAGCCTCCCTATCTCGAACGCGCTGCGAGTAACCGCTCCCGCAGAAGAACTTTGGAATGTGGTGCATACACGCCGGCGAAGCGAGGTCAGTGACGATACTCACGCGACCCAGTGCGCGCAAAAACAAGGATTTGTTCTTTCGTTCTTTCTTTTTTCTTGTTTCTTGGAGGGCGGCGGTGGGGGGAGGAAGAGAAAAATTCGCTTTTTTCCGAAGCCCTTAAGGGAGCACGTTTCAGCGTCGTGGAGAAGGGGGGTATAAAGGAGAAAGAAAAGAAAAATAAGATGGTCGCAGCACACATAGCTGACAGCGGGAGGCAGGCGGCGCATTTACAGCTTAGACACCAGCCCTGCGTCCTCTAGGAACCTTAGCCACTGAAAGGCCTTTGAAGGCGCTTGGCCCCTTTCTTCCCTTTTGTCTCCTTTCGTTGAACCGTGCTCCCTGCAGGGAAGCAGAAATTGCGCCTTTTCCCGTCAAATCTATTTTTTACTCTCACTCTCTCACTCTCTTTCACTAATTACACATTCTTGTTATGCCCGCGTCGTTGAATCCATCGAGGACGGCGGCGCGGTCAATGTCAAATGCACCGGTCCGAAACATCGAGGAAGACAAACAGTGGGATTTGCCTCGTCGCCCTCGCATGATCGAAGGTAGAGAGATTTGCAATCCAGCCGCTGCAGTGATACGCACTCCGTCAGCTTTCAACCCGCTGATGCGAGCGTCATTAGGCGGTACGAGCCTAGCTGCGTGGGTGATCTGTCAGCGTCGGGCATGCGGTGGCTGTTTGCGACAGCTCCTGAAACAGTCCACCCATTTAGATATCGCTAAATACGTCGCGGAGTTTCTCGCGCTGCTCGGCACGGAGGTTCTGCAGCCCTCGGTAGGTACTCCCATCCAACGCGTGCACGCGCGCAGGGCCCCGTAGATGCCGCCAGCGGTAAACTGGTCTGCCGTGACGACCATGCAGGGTGGCGACAGCGGGTCGCGCGCGTTGCGCGCTGGAAGCGAGAATAAAGTCAGCATATATATACATCCATGCCTCTCTAAGAGCTTCTGGCCCCTTTTCATAGAACCGAAGGAGCAAAAATTCCCTCAAACCTGCTCCATGCATGAAAAACATCAGAGCTCATTACGGCAAAGCTTTATAGCAGATCTCTACACCCGTTTTGAGCTTGCTAAAACCCGTGGAGGTTGATACACGACTTGGACTGGGTGATGTGGACTTCACCGCAGGACGAAGACGACAACGAAGGTGGGCATCGTGATCACTAAAAACAAACAAGAAAATATTTACAGATTATTTACATTATGAGTCAGTGTGCAGATTGACGATAGAAGACAAAATGTGTTCGTTGCGGCAGCTTGCATAGCTTTGAAGCCTCCGAAAAGGCCTTTGTTCCCTTGGCGGGAAGCGTATTGTTTTCCCGGACGTAAGCCGGGTCTTTGCTTGGTTCGGTGCCGACAAGGCGTCACTCCCTTTTTGATGGGTGAGGGAAACTTTATTTTCTTTATTTTCACTTTCTTTCTTTTTTTGTTTCCTCCCTTCTTAGCGACCGCAAGGAAAGAACTCACAGCCTTATATACTCTTTTCCAATCTCCGCGGCATGTCCTACGTCGTAAAAGCAGTGTGCCAGTATCAAGAATAATCATTACACTTGTGGAGAGTAGCGTAAATCAGCGCGAATGATTGTTCCAGACATGCGCTCGTGTTGAAATGGCGCGAAAAAAAAATGAAAAATTAAACAGACTGAAAACGCACCAAATACTTGAATGCGATTCGCCGTCAATCATGTAGAAGGTACCATAGATCTGAATACCAAATAATTAGCCTCATTTTATTATCCTCAAAAGATTCTACAGAGTTCTTGACACTTCTTTCACACTAAAAATGACGAATTGAGTGAATGGAAGCGGTACAGCGAGCATAAAACGAAACAATATATTTAACTGCGTACAGCGTACGCGGACTTGTGCCAGTTGTCACGTACGCGCTCCATCATGGCAACAATCTTACTGCACACATAAAAGCGAGAGTTCAGCCGTTCGCAAGACTCCCACTCTGCGGCCGCCGAGAGCAAATGGAATTCGAATGCAGCGGCGCAATCATCTCGATGCGATCTATATCGCTAGGGCCCAGTTTTCCCGCACGTGCTGGCTAACAGCCGTACGAACCTGCGTTTGCACAAACATTCACAGAAAAAGCCACAAGCGAGCGCGCGTGCAAACGTGAAGTGATGGCAGCTAATGCCCCTTTGATAACAGCGGACGTGCTCTGCGTTGTAACTCTGCATACTTTCGCAGCGACGCGTCATTGCGCGCGCTCAGTCAAGGCGTTGAAAGGAGTCCGGAAGGGGCTTACGTTGGACCCTCACAGCTAACCGTTCAGGCACCACTAGCAAGCGCACGTCGCTCTTTGCTTTCATTAAGAGCAAGCTTTACGCCGGGTGCTCCTCTTATCCAAATAGATGAGCCGGACTGATTGTTTTTAATTGCGATAGCAATTACATGGACACTCCAGCCGCATTTCTGCCGCCGCCGTTGTCGTGAGGTTCCGTATGAGGGAAAGCTTGTGAGGGTGAGCCGGGGAACGCAGTACAATCTCGCGTGCTCGAGGGAGGAAGGCGGCCCGGGTGCGTGCCCTCTCCTGTGGCGCGCGAGGCAGGGGCGTGAGGCGAGGGAGGAGGGGTTTTCTTCACCAGTGGCTGCTACGGCGCCTCGATGTCTCCCTCGCCCGCCGCTCCGTACAGAGTGGAGACAACTGCAGCGTCTACTAAGGCGTTGGCCACGCGAATCGCGGACGCCGTAGGGACGCGTTGCCGGCGCTCGTGTGTATTGAAAGCGGTCTGCGACGTGGCTGAAGTGCGCGCCCGCACACGCCTCATCTTCAAAGCCACCTGCGTTGTTTGCAGAGTGCGCGTAGTGCCGGTAGTTTAATGTGCGATGTGCATTCGACGTTTCGTACGCGTTGAAGCGACGGATGCACGGAGGTAAATTGGCTCGCGGCTGCTGCCGCGATTCCTAACTCCAGCGTTTTCACAGAAAGTTTCCGCTGTCATCGAGCGATGCGTGTTCATGCTTACCTGTGCGCGCGTGACACCGTGCTGGTTAATTTAGTTAAAACACGTTGACGGCCTTGTTGGTTTGAATCTGTGACAGAATGTGTAAGCGCGACTGAACAAGGACGTAGAAAGAAGCAGACACATAAAGACAGTGCTGTCTCCATGTGTCTGTTTCTTTCTACGTCCTCGTTGAGTCACGCTTACATATTCTATCATTGTTAATTTAGTTAGTAAGCGAGTATTTATCAGTTCATATCACCGATAAAACTACTATCCTTACTTCTTACAGGTATCGATAATTTGCTATCGCAATCGGTGCTTCGCCTTTCCGACGGAACTGCAATCGCCAGTCGCCATCTTCCTGCCCGCTTTTACGCAGAGTTCAAATGCATAGGTTAGGTGGTTCCCCACAGGCTACTTTAACAAACACAACACTGACCAGTCGCTTTCTAGTACTCCAAATGTCTAACCACCATTCTATTTGTTGATGAAAAACATGAAATGAATGTTGCCGTCTCTTATTAATTTGTGATGATATAGAATCTAGTCTATTCCTAGACTTATGAAGAAGCTCCAGGAAGAAAAGCTGGATTCTGCATTTGCAACAGTTGAGCGCCTTGAGCGCAGCGACACCAGCCTTGAATAATCAGTTAACAAACCACTGCAGTTTTACATTTAATTGGCCTCAAAAGCTAGATTTATTTCTCAGCTAGACAAGTCGCTGAATTAGAGTCTAAGGTTGAGTCAGTGACTTCGCTATAGGTCCCAAAAACGTTTACGCGAACTTTCGGCAAGTGCAAATGTTGGTGACTCGCAGACTAAACTTCAGCTGGCGACCTCTGACACCGGCAGCCTCTGACAATACTTGCCGGTATACTTGTCATGTCATCTGAATTCAACTTCTTTCACTACAATCGCAGCCACGGGAGAACCGGTGGTGTACGCGTCGCGGTAAACATTAACGTGTTGCTTTGCTCGTTGTAATAATAGCATTATCCTCTAAATATATTATCATCTCGTCTCAGTGTGGCACGAACAGCATAAATGCCGTAATCGTCCCAGTTTTTTTATCCACCGCCAAACAGCAGTGTCTTCTCAAATTCATTTCACTGAGGAATAAACGAAATACTGGCATCATTTGCGCGTCCAGAGGTAGTAACTTTTGATGACTTTATTTTGCTGGTATAGACAGGAGACTCCCAGTCTGTTCCGCCCTCACAAAAAGAAGTTTGTGAGGACACAACTGTCTCTCTTGACAGTTTTTGAACTGAAACAGAAGAACGAGAATTCGGTCACTCATGTTTAGATGTCTAATTAAGGCAATTAATTACAGATACTACCCACAGTCTATCTAGGTTTGTTCATAAATATGCTTGACCTCATTCTGAGGAATGAATCCACCTGTTGTTCGGATATTGCTCTTCTTGCTGCACTGTCCGCTCCTAACATCGTCACTGGTCGTTTAATGCAATCCCCAAACAAAATTAGACGTAGGTCCAAGCGTATAAGATGCTACAAAAAGGCTGACTATGCAAGTATCAACTGGGAATCATCATCTATCGTCTTTCGAGGCATACGTATCATGATAAAAAAAGAAGAAAACTGTTTCTTGTTTAGTGACATCTTTTGCAGCTTAGACAAGGGGCTCATATCTGTTTTAACCATTAAATGCAGCAACGATACACCTTGGTTTAACAAACAACTCAAGCGTCTGATTAACAAAGAAATTCAGTGATGATTTCGCGGTAAATGGTCGAGAAATGTGCTAGGCATTACGTCACAACTATGTGAGGCCCTGGATATATATATATATATATATATATATATATATATATATATATATATGTATATATATATATATATATATATATATATATATATATATATATATATATATATATATATATATATATATATATATATATATATATATATATTTATGCCACCTGCGCATGCATGCATATCCCCGGATGTTCAGTCGGCGACCAGTGCCTTCACCTTGCACCGAACCGGACCTATATTTAACTACACTAAACCACCACCTATGCCCGATTATCCAGGACTAACGTACACCAGCCGTTTTGTCTGACAACCTCCACCATCAACAACGTCATTAATCACAGGACCTGCTCGTGCGCTTCTTAACGTGCCGCCAACCGACGCCTAGCAGGGGCACGACAACGCCTGCAACAGAATGCTTCATGTCCTTCTGACCTTCCAGGTTGGTTATCTTAACTATCTCAATGAATACCGCTCTAACAATCCTTGCCTTGTCGCGGCGGCTTGCCGTAGGACTTCAAATGGCACTGCCTTGTCTGCCAGTGTTCCAAGAGTGTTGGTACTATGGTACTAAAGTACTTTGTGACATAATTTTGATCTTATCTGGTGATATTGAGCTTAAACCCGGCCCCACGAACACTGAATCAATTGCATTTTTACTAGCTGCTCTAAAACGTCTTGAAGGCAACCAAAAAGCCAACGACTATTATTATTATTATTATTATTATTATTATTATTATTATTATTATTATTATTATTATTATTATTATTATTATTATTATTATTATTATTTGTTTTGAGCACATATATACAATTAACAAGAAAGGGAAAGCGAGGAGCAGGCTGGTAACTGCCACCGGAAGGGGCACAACGCCTGCTTACTCTTGAGTAGGGAGGTGACAACAACGTAGAAATGAAAGATAGGAACGAGGGGAGGAAAAAGGAAAGGAAGAGCAATTGGTCAAATCTAAAGAATAAAGTAGAACACACAGTATAGATTTCTTTTTGTATGAATTTAAGATTATCAGCCAACTATGATAACGTTAAAGGCAGGCAGAAAGAAATAACAGCCCTAAGTGACCGTGTATCCGCACTAGAATACAAAAAAAAAGCTCCCAAGCAGAAATCAATACAGCTCCAGTACAACAAGAACTTGCCGCGTCCACGGCTGCAAGTTTCGATGCCAGCAATCGAAGGCGCCGAAATAATCTGCTTTTCTTGGGCTTGGACGATAGTGAAAACGAATCGTGGAAACAGCCCGAGGAAAAAGTACTCACGCTACGCAAAAACAAACGGGGCTTAAAATTGGACCCCATGGAGTCATATAGACCGTGCACATAGAATTGGAAACTTGAGTGAAAACAAAACCGACAAGTTGTTATTAAACTAATGCACTTCAAAACTAAAGATAGTATCTTGGCTTGCGGGCGAAAGCTAAAAGACTCAGGCTACGCCATCAGTGAAGACTTTGCTGTCGCCACTCGGCAAGCTCGTACAAAACTGCTGCCAGTTCGTCCGGCCCAAAAATTGCGCTTTCAAACTCAAACTGGATAAACTGCACGTGGGCAAAAAATCTTATTTCTATGACGCCTCTTCAGATAGCGTTAACCAATTTCTGAATTCAACTGTACCCTTTTCGAGCACTACCAAAACACTGGACGTAACAACGGTAAACAGCAAATGACGCAGATCTAATCTTTCTGTGAATTTTCCACGCAGCCGAAGACATCGTTCAAACACTTTAACATCGCTTTTACCAACATTCGCATCATAATACGCAAGCGTGATCAAATTAGCAGCTTCATCGATGACACCAATGCAGACATTGTCATGCTAACGAAACGCGGTTGAACCCAGATATTGCAGATCACAAGGTTTTCCCCGTTTACCGAAACTTCACCCTATATGGCCATGACAGGAGTGGTAGTAGGAGAAGAAGGGTCCTCATTGTTGTAAGAAGTACATTGTCATCTTCACTTATCTTCCATGTCTGCGTACATACCACATCGTCGAAATTGGTCTTTGGCGTATGCGGTCGCCCCCACCCCTTAACAAGAGACAGTCCTTTTGTGATAACCTTTTCAGCAGCCTAACCAGAACTCAAACAGTTTTTCAACACACCAATCTACCTCTTCGGTAACTTTAATTATTCTGGCATGAATTGGACCTTGCTCTCAGTCCCGAACAGTTCACTGTCTACCGAAGCGCAACAATTTCTCGACCTAGTACAAGACTTAAATCTGCAGCAAGTTGTAACACATTCCAATACCCTGGAGCTTTTATTAACATTGAATCCTGATGATATTACCGGAATTAACACGTTACCAGGTATCAGTAACCGTAATTTCCTGCACATCTGTATCTAACTTCCAATCAAAAAGCGATCGCCTATGAATAAAGTAATTGTTGACTACGAGAGAGGAAACTTTGACGCTATTAACTACGAACTTACAATTTTTCTCGACAGTTTTGAACACTCGTATCAGACTCGAACCGTAGATACTAACTGGGAGTTAGTCAAGAACATGCTTCTCAACTTAAGAAATAAATACATTCGAACAATAACTCTTAAATCCGATTGCGACAACCCCTGGTTTTCCAAACGTCTCAAATCTCTCTTGAACAGAAGAAAACGTCTATATAGAATGACATCATGCAATAAAAATCTATAAACGTGGGAAAACTGCCGGCTCAGTGTTACCACCTATCTTAATGAATTAAAGGACGCAAAAGACAAGTTTTACTCATCTGACCTCCTTTCAATACTTCAATAAAACCCTAACAAATTCTGGCGTTTACTGTCCACTAAATCATGCACCAACACCATAGATCTTGTTAATGCCGACGGCGAGCCAATCGAAGGTGAACAATGTGCTACTGCCATCAACAGTTATTTTTCATCAGTGTTTTTAGCTCGAGAAGCTTTTCCGTTGAAACCGCCCCCAACTCCCCTCTGAACGAAATGCCTGAAATAACTATTACCGCTCAAGGTAAACATAACCTAATTAATGGACTCAAACTGTCCTCGTCTGCTGGGTGCAAACAAAGTAATAGCAAGCTTCTTAAAAATACTGTTTCACGATCAGCTAAAATTTTCAATTTAATATTTACGCAATCATTAAATGCAGGTGACGTCCCCGATGACTGGAGAAAAGCGGAAATAATCCCTATTTTCAAAACAAATGACCACACCAACGTTAGGAATTACCGCCCAATTTCTCTGACAAGCATTTCGTCCAAAGTTCTGGAACTCATAATAGCGTCCAGTGTAATGACTCACCTAGAATCAATTAATTTCTTTAACCCAACGAGCACGGCTTTAGAAAGTTTTCATCGTGCGAAAGTCAACTTCCCGAGTTCACTCATGACCTTTTACATCATGTGGACCTTCACATACAAGTAGACGCTGTATTTTTAGACTTCTCGGAGGCATTTGATCGCGTAATTCATTCTCTATTGCTTAGTAAACTCTCGAACCTCGGCTTACCACGGAACCTAATCTCATGGATCGAGCACTTTCTCAATGGACGAAAGCAATTCACTTCAGCTAATAACAATCGCTCGCCACTAATGGACGTTACTTCTGGAGCAACCCATGGAGCTGGATTATCCCCTTTGTTATTTTTTATGTATATTAACGACCTATCGGCTAAAATTACTGCAAAACTACAGCTATTTGCTGATGACTGCGTCATTTACAATCCCATTAACTCGTGTGAAGGCTCCTTGCAATTACAACTTGACTTACATTCCATTGACGACTGGTGCGACAAATGGCATATGCCACTAAATACCCCTATTTGCAAATCAATCTCATTTACTCGCAAGCACACCCTCATTACCAACACCTACACGATGAATAATGTCTCTATTGAAGCCACATCAGCATACAAAAACCTAGGAATACATATGACATCATCGCTATCATAGAAATGCCGCATAGAAATTATTTGTCCCAATGCTTCACGAGCGCTGGGTTATTGACGTCGTAATCTGAGCGCTGCATCGCGAGAGTTTAAAAAAACTGGCACACCTAACGCTTGTCCATCCAAAACTAGAATATGCATCATCCATTTGGCATCCCTCACAAGCACATCTGACCGTGCATTTGGAATCGATTGAGAACCAGTCCGCTCGCTTCATCGCCTCAAATTACTCGTCTTACGTCAGTATTTTGTCACTCAAGCAATCACTTGGTCTGTCACCGCTCGCATCACGCCGTGTCATATCCCGTCTTTGTCTGCTCCACTCATTCTTCTATCACCCGAAATCATGCCACGTGCTACTAAAACCACAGCATAAAGTGTCATCTCGACTCAGCCATACCAACGCAGTAGCGCGTGTAAACGGACACATGGCATATATGAACTCATCTTTCTTTTTGTTCAAGTACAATATTGTTGTGGAATTCCCTCCCAAAACACATAGTGGCGTATTGTGTCATTTGTGTCGTTATGAGTCATTTGTGTCACTGCTTGATGGCTTCTTATGATTTGACTGCATAGGAGGTACGTTCCTAAAATAAGCTTCGTCACTTACTTCCACGCGGAAACATTATTGCCAACCAAAAAATACACCATGAACCCTACACCTTGCACTATTTTTTCACACAGTCGGCACTAACATTTAGACATTGTCGTAGCGTGCAATCTAGATTGAAGAAACCACTCTGGTAAACTTGGTGACATGCGATGCAAGGTAGTGTCGCGTAGCCTGCTCCGCCTCAGCATTGTTTTGGAAGTGACGTCTGGAGAGTGCGGCTTTCAATGCAGGTAACATGCGCCCATGCATACCGGATAACAGCGCGCACTTCCGTTGGTGACCACGCTGTCAGCGCATGTCCGTCTGCTATCGTTATTTGTACTCGAATAGCCTCGGGCACGCTGGTCTGCTGCTGCTTTCTCTTCGGCACTCTGCGTATGCATTATTCCTCCTCCATTGACGCTCCTTCCGTCATTGAACCAGCAGATTCTTATGAGAGTTGTTTGCAGCACCTGGTGTACAATCATCCCTGAAAAAAAAAAAACGACTAAACTTACCTTCAGAACGTCCCTCGTCTGCATATATATATATATATATATATATATATATATATATATATATATATATATATATATATATATATATATATATATATATATATATATATATATATATATATGTGTATCGAGACAGCTGTTAAGCCTTGCCGGTTTATTTAGCCTGTCGCGCGCTGAAAACGGTGATGCTGGCCATGATGATGAATATATACAGATGAAGAAGATGAAGGGGTAATATAATGCCCCACAATTTCCCCCGCGCGTGGAAGCGGCCAACCTGGCCGCTGGTTATGGCGGCAACCGCCGTATGAAAGGCTTTAAACGTGAAACATGGACAATCTCTGTGGCACGGCAGCGGCCGTCCAAAGCCGAAACAACTGGAGTAACAGAATAGTTAACTAGTGAAGTCTGCTCCCGAACAATGTAGGGCCCGATAAAACGGGACTGAAGTTTCTCGCACAAGCCAGGAGCGCGAACAGGGATCTACAGTAACACTTCGTGTCCAGGGTGGAAGGAAACGACACCGTGAGATGCATCATAGCGAGTTTTGCGGTCTTGTTGACTGGCGTCGGTGTTGAGGCGGGCACGTTGGCGACACCCCCCTCCCTCCCTCCCATCCCCCCGCGGCCTTTCGCGCGACTTCCTCCCTCGTGTGCGCCACATTGAGCCGTGATCGTCGACTCACCCTCGCATGCTTTCACTCGCACACGCAGCAGACGGCGCGGCCGCGGTGTTATCACCCTTGAATTTTATGCAGAACATCCCGGCGATGGCAGCGCAGACGGCGACGGCAAAAATGTTCCTGGAGTTCCCATATAGTTGCTACCACAATAAATTAAAATAAAAAAGCAACACAGCCCAATAATGAGCTGCTTAGAGAGAGAAATTTATTTACAGAAAGCCAGAGAGGTCTGCCTGAGCTGTAACTTGTTCTGACCTGCTACTGAGCTGCTTGAACCACAAATAAGCCTAGTGCCAGATACGCATGGCGATGTTTCTCATCTTAGCCCGAGATTCATAGAATTCAGTATATTCCACTTCAGCGCGCAAAGATAAGTGGACGGAAATGGTGGGTGGGACGCGAGGACGGCTCCAGCCATTCGTTCTACAATGTATCCCCGAACCGCTTTGCTATTTAAAGCACTCCCGACACAGCGAAATGTTTATACGATGTGCGTCTGCCTTGTGGTCAGGTCTTTAGCCTAAACACTAGTACATTATGTGTAGTAGTTTAGGTGCTCATGATACTTGAATGGGCTTTAGACAGTACTGTAGTAACATCACCGGTGGGCAGAGGGTAGAGTATATATAACTTGCAGCAGAACTGATAGCTGGGCGAGTTTGTACGAATTCATAGTGAAATATTTAGCGCGCACATTTGACAAGGAGACAGTGAAGGGGGACACACGAGCGCTTACGCACAACTGTATATTTTCGGAAAGATACAGAACATAGGTACCCCACCTATCAGCACTGAGCATGTGCAACAAGAGTCGTCAGTATAAACAGAAACAGATTAAAAACAGATTAAAAACAGATTTTGACCCTGACATTAAAATTACAGAAGCGTTTCATATCAAAAAGTGTGCTGAAAAATGCGAAAGCCCACCATCGGTTGCAATCACTGACAAAGAATTCGCATTTTAAATACTGGTTGAAACATTTTAATATGTTTTTAATCTGTTTCTGTTTATACTGACGACTTTTGTCGCACGTGCTCAGTGCGGATAGCTGGGGTACTTATGTCCTGTATCTTTCCGAAAATAAACAGTTGTGAGTAAGCGCTCGTGTGTCCCCCTTCACTGTGTCTTTGTCAATTGTGCGCGCTAAATATTTCACTGTGAATATATGTAACTTACTCAAACGTTGGTTCGACGCTCATTTGAAGAACTGTAAAGGAGGTCGAACAGGTATGTCTCCCTGTGGAAGCTACACACACGAAGTTCATAAAGATCCTATGTGGGGATATTGGCGCACGCCGGTCACAGCAGGCATCTCGCAGAGCTTGCCATTTCTCACCCAGTGAGCCGGGGGCGGCAGAGAACCCGCGCTAGCGGCGCGAGCCGCGACGGAGACCGGTGGCGCTCGTTGACGGCAATGTGTTCACGTGACCGAGGAAGGGAAGCGACAGCGAAAGGGAGGCGCAGTGTGAGCAGGCGGGTGGCGCATCGAGTCCCCCGATGGGAAAGGGCGACGACGCGCTCGGGCATCGCCGTAGCCCTGCTTTGACGCACAGTTTTGCGCGCCGCGTCACTGCGAAGACGTTCGCTCCACCGTCAGCAACCGCACTGCTTCATCAGAGCGTTTGTGGATCTTTATGTCGGCGATGCGTCCGGAGTTAACGCTAATGCCGGTAAGCCCTGCGTCTTCGTGTAGTTTCTGTCTTTCTGTTGTTTTGACTGTACGCGTTTAATTGGTGTGAGAAGAAATACTGTAAATTGTTAAAGTGGTAAAAAGGTGTATTTCGTTGTTGTTGTTGTTGTTTTTGTTGTTGTTTACCTTTATTTATTTTGTATGCTGGTGGCGTTGACTTGTAAATATGAATTGTAAAATCACGCGCATTGCGCGCAGTCGTTCATCACCACTTTCGCTCCGAGCTAAATTTCCTCTGAGCATTCAAAAACAATAAGGAATGCAGAAATATTGTCAAGCAAGAGACAGAATAAGCGAATAGAGATGCTTTATTTATTTATTTATTTATTTATTTATTTACTTACTTACTTACTTACTTACTTACTTACTTACTTACTTACTTACTTACTTACTTACTTACTTACTTACTTACTTACTTACTTACTTACTTACTTACTTACTTTACGGCGCGCTACTTTGGCGCCATCTCGTAGCGGTCGTTGCCGCAGAGTCCGTCTTACGCGGCACTACGCTTTCCTTCTCACGCTTTCGTCATACCCTCTTCCTCCACCTTCTGCTTCATAGTGACGCTGCACCCTCCTCCTCCGCTTTCATCCTCGCGCTCTCTTCGTTATCGCCGTCTTTTATCGCCGCTGCGCTCCGCGTTCGCACTTGCAACTTTCGCTGTGCTCGTTCGCTAGGTTACGACGAGGGACGACGCCGACGAATGCCGGCGCCAAACGCAGGAGCGGGTGCCTAAGAGCTGCGCCCTACTAGAATAACAGGTGTATTTCTGCGGTATAATTGACATTATGGCGAGGCCAAGAGCGCCGACCCGGTCGTATCTGTGACGATTACTTGCTAGCCCATTTCTCCCAGATGCGGCGCTAATTCAGCTTCCACTACGTCTAAACCCTAAGCGATAAACAAGCTGCTTCTTTTATACGACTGTCAACACCCTTAGCTGTACATGCGCATTTATGCTTGCGTCGGCGCGTTGCGTGCGTCTTTTCGCAGGTAGCATTACTATGTTTATCATCATCATGGTCCCTTGAAGTTAATACTTCAAAAGTATTTATTTATTTATTTATTTATTTATTCGTTGATTCATTCACTCACTTCCCATCAGTGATCGGATGCTGCAAGCGCAAACATCATGGTATTCGTTTTGCCGTCGTCAGTGCTGTCCCCACCGTGCTGCCATTTCTATCAGGTGATCGTTGTGTTCGTCAAGCCGCTATCGTTCTTCTTCGTCGTCATCGTGCAAATGTCGGCGTCTTCCTTCATGGCCATCGTGCCGTAGTCGTCGTGCAATCGTCGATGTGCTATTGTTGTCGTCGTTGTCACTGAATTGCAGCTGCCTGTGTTTTGCGTGGCATTTAGGGTTTGAGTGGCCCTCTATATTTGCGTGTTATCACTTGTTTATAGCATACAGTGCTAAGCGCGCGCATTGTTCGCTTTTTGACGGCGACTTACTGCGATCCTTCTCACCTTATGCGGCTGCGTCGAAGAGGGCGCCAACTTGAAGGACTTTATTTAATGGCATTTCTTCTAGCTACACTCCAGTGCTTTCTGTTCACCTTGTTGGTGAGGCCTATTCATATTGGTCACTGGAGCGCAATTATAGAACACATACAAATGCACAATGTTCGTCCTTTTATTGCACATCGAAGCAATGGAGCATCTGGCGCTTCTACGGTTCGCCAGCATCTGCTTACGTACATTTAATTAAAGAAAAGCAGGTACACTGTAATAGTGCTCTCACATTTCTGGTTTGTGTTTAAGTGCGTGTTTATTTCGGTGCTCTAACGACTCTTTTTTTTTCTCGAAGTGTCGCACTCTAGTTTTACTGTCTTCTTTGTCCAATCGCAGAATGCTCACTTCCGAACTCAATCGCTGTGCACTTTCAGTGTCGCTACTTCGCAAGGTGCCTTTATGTTTCTTCTTTCACGCTGCGTTTACTCCCTTCATGCTTTCTATCGTCGCAGCACCCTAACTTCTGTTAATGTGCTAATTAGCCTTTGTTCAATATGATCATATAAAAATATAAATAAATTGCCCTCTCAAGCGGTTCTTCTCAATGAATGAGAATTCATTACCTAGAGTTCAACTATACATCCTACAGGGAGGGTCGGTTTACTGTTGCATAAATAAATAAATAAATAAATAAATAAATAAATAAATAAATAAATAAATAAATAAATCAGTTAATAAGTGAATCACTAAAGAAATAAATATTTACTAGTTACACAACAGCAGGGATACACAGGGGAATATGCAGAATATGCATATTAATGAAGTCCAACAATTAAACATTGAATAAAACATGATTAGTTAAATGTATTACCAGCTTTAAGTTCTTTCGATTCACGTCTAAGTGTATTGCATAATAAAAGAGAAAAAACAATGCTCATTGTTCCATAATTGCTATAAGCATTAGGCAGCAAAACGCCATTACCGGCCGGAAATCAAGTTCTATAGCAATTTTATACTTGAAAGCCGGTAAAATGTCGATATAAGTGTGCAATAAAAATAATTCAAAAGAAAGCACACGCGCAGATACGGTACATTTTAGCTCAGACACCAGCAAATTGTTTAGCTAGACGAAAATGATTGTCGAGCGTGTTGCAACAAGCTATTGTCGCCTACAAGTTTCTGCGTGCTGTACTTTTAAGCATCGGTTTCTTGACACCATGTCTGTTTGCGCGCGCTGTATGTCGAACAGCGTATGTGTACGCAAGAGCGTTTTGAGTGCGGTAGCACATATCTCGCTGATCGCTCAACTTGAGTTTTTAGTTTCTTGAGAGAACGACGAAATTTCACCATGGCCTCTTCGGCAAATCCTCTGGATCTCTGCAGACTCGTATGACGTATAGCGAGAAAACGATCTCTCATTGCGATATCCCTGCCTTAAAAGCTTGTTAAGATATATCTGCGGACCGACAAACACATACGACAGGATGGGCACCTGTACTGCACTGTTTATTTTCTCTGAAGTATAATTTTCTGCGTGCTGTACTTTTAAGCATCGGTTTCTTGACACCATGTCTGTTTGCGCGCGCCGTATGTCGAACAGTGTATGTGTACGCAAGAGCGTTTTGAGTGCGGTAGCACATATCTCGCTGATCGCTCAACTTGAGTTTTTAGTTTCTTGAGAGAACGACGAAATTTCACCATGGCCTCTTCGGCAAATGCTCTGGATCTCTGCAGACTCGTATGACGTATAGCGAGAAAACGATCTCTCATTGCGATATCCCTGCCTTAAAAGCTTGTTAAGATATATCTGCGGACCGACAAACACATACGACAGGATGGGCACCTGTACTGCACTGTTTATTTTCTCTGAAGTATGTCTAAAGAACTTGAGTTTCTTTGCTCAAGGCACTGATTCGCTGTCTCTTTGTAAGTGAACCGTTTTATTGCGCAAGTAAGGCTTTCGAGAATTTTGTCTGTCAGTTATACAGAGAGCCATCCGAAGAGACCACATTGTTCGCTACGCTCATTATATTGTGTGTTATTACTTGGAGGTGCAGAAAATGTGGGCAGGAAAAGAAGTAAGTAGACTTCAACGATTTTTTTTTTGGATTGGAACTTGTTTACTGCGACGGCAGGGTGCTGTCACAGGAGACGGCACTATCTTCTCAAGAACGACTCCTTTGCGGAGCACTAGTCCTCATGCGCTGTGGTATTGCCTGTTCTGGCCTTCGAAATAGGTACTTGGGCAGACGGCACCGCGCTGAGGGTTCATGAAACCCGCCAAATTCCACGCAAGTTACCGAGCGTGCAACTCTGCGATGTAGCGCCAAAATATGGACACCCTGACCTTTCCTGTGATGATCTTGTAAACAACTAAGCAAATGTTTATTCCCTGTGACACAAATCTTAGAAAGCGTAAAAGTTGAAACACTACTTGTTACTGTTTTACTTTTGTTGGCTCACAATTACATGTATCTGTAATTTTTTGATGTCGTACAGCAAACGCTAAAAAACGACTTCTAAAACGTTCCAGTCAGTATCAATTACTCAGTTAATGTAATTACATGCAAATACTTGCCATATACCTTTTCTTTTTCTTTTTTTGCTTTTTGACGTGAAAATATCAAGTGGCCCATTGAGCGAAAATGCCGGCGTCTGTAGTATCGAAACGGCGCCTAAACTCCCAGTGGCTGCGATGCCACTTCACCTGCGTGCCTCTGCGGATCAGAGCGGGCAACAGGGAAACCCGCTGCCACGCTGCCGCGCCACGTGTTGCGTGAGGGGTGAGAGTATCACCGCGACGCTACGTCACCCTCCCTCTTACTCTAGGAAACCCGTGTTATCCGCGCATTCCTTGCCCCCGCAAGCTCTCAACCTGCGTTACAACTTCGCCTCGGTAACCGCTATTAAGAAACGAATGTATAAAAAACAGAATAAATTCGAAAGGAAAACGTTGGTGGTAGTGGGTATCGAACCTACGACCCCACATTAAGAAGCCGTGTCCTACCCACTGGGCTAAACCTGCGCCTCCTAGATGCAGGCCTGTGGAATCTGCTTCATCAAATAATACCACTTGGACCGCAATTCCCACTGGCAAGCCCGTCGTGACGTCAAAATCACCGCAGCTTACTCGGGAGCATCCCCATTACATTCTATGGCGGTCGGGCAAGGTAGCATGACGTCACGGATCGAAATGCGCCGGCCTTTCGCTGTCTAGGAAACGTAGGCCAAGCGTCTCAACGCGCTCGCTTACCCGCGAGGAGTTCGTAACACGAAGGACCACTGAGCGGCGTTAAAAAAACTAAAATTAAGCTATGGGGTTTTGCGCGCCGAAACCACTTTCTCATGATGAGGCACGCCGTAGTGGGTGGGGGACTCCGGAAATTTCGACCACCTGGGGTTCTTTAATGTGCACCTAAATCTAAGTATACGGGTGTTTTAGCATTTCGCCCCTATCGAAATGCGGCCGCCGTGGCCGGAATTCGATCCCGCGACCCCGTGCTTAGTAGCCAAACACCATAGCCACTAAGTAACACGGCGGGCCTCAGCGGCGTTCAATTGGCCAATAATACGTTCGCATTCACAGCTCGTAAGAACTGCCTAGGTGTCCTCGGACATTTTTTTCTTTGCTGCATTCAGAAACTTGCTCTACCACCGCTTTATTAACGCGATAGCGTTAAGGAGCTGGTGTCACAGAAAAGCCGTGTCGTCGGCGTCCACGGCGTTGGCTGTGAGTGATAAATCACGGCAGGCACTTTATAAATAAAAAGCAACTTCCAAAATGGGCTGGGTGGAAATCGAACGAGGGTCTCCGGAGTGTGAGACGGAGACGCTACCACTCAGCCAGGAGTTCGATTCTTAAAAGCGGTACAAAAGCGCTTCTAGTGAATGTGGTGTTGCCTTAGAAACGTGCCGTAGAAAGTTATACTGCGGTGTATATCGGTAATTATGAGCATATAACTTACAGAAGTCGCAGTTACACGAGTAGCGAAGTACGTTTCCGCTACATTTCTTCTGCGCTTACCGCACACGCAGAGCCATCTTGCGGCAAACACAGAAGACCCCCTCCTCTCAATGTACGGCGCTGCCCCGACAGGTGGCGCGCCACGCGCGCATTGGGGCTGTGCGGGGACCGGTTCCAGGCGCATCGCGGCCCTGACTCCCTCTCCCATGACGACGCTTCGCCGTGCTCCCACAGGGGTTGCTGAACCAAGCGCCGTTCCTTTCTTTAGATTACTATCTATCTATCTCTCTGCCCATGCCGTTCACGACGTTTGGCTGGCGTAGATCGTTTCCCCCTCCGAGACACCGAGTTCTTTGGTTCGTTCCGTTTGCTCAGGCGCACGTTTTGTTGCCGCGCCGAACGCTGCGTTGCTCGACGCTCACCGCGTGACAGGTGAGCGCAAAGTCCGATGCGGGGCGCCTCGTAAGTGATCGCTGCGCCGTAATGCATTGTCTTACACCCCTTGGCGGGTCGACGGGAACGCTGTCGCGTTCCACTCTTGAAGGCGAAGCTTAAGCGTCCTCCAATATTTTTTTGTTATTTTTTGTTAACACGTGTTTAGAAAAAGTTTACTTCAGCAAGAGACGATACGAACACTGGGTCATAATCACCGCACAATTCCACCACGACGATAACATATGCAATGGAGCGTTGTATACATGGCACGTTTTCAAAGGAGTGTCCCGAGTCCTCGCTCACTAATATATCACCATGTAGAGCCACGGCAACGTACAGTTACACGCGAACTAATTGTCACATATATAAAATTATTTTCTATATATACAGTGTACACAGTGGTTATGTACAATGATGATGTGACAGAGACACTTTAAATAATTTTGTAGTAATTCTATGAGATGTGTGTATACAAACATGTTCATGTATACGAGAGCACGCACACAGAGAGATCACGGGCACCCACATTCTATGAACATTCAATGAATACTTTTGGTGGCTTGGCTACAAGAACCAGGCTACAGGCTAGCCTTCGGAGCGCATGAATAACTTATTGCTCATGGCAGTTTCAGTGAAATCGTGAGAGCAAACTCACTTTCACGTGCCCAATATTAAGATTGGCTTTTGGCCTTTGGTGAATGTCCGTGCTTGACGGAAATTGATTGACGTATTTCATCTGTTTCTCGTTTCAGAAGGCCGGTTCTTACAAAACGTGAAGCTATAGGCATCAACGTTCCTTTTTTTTTGCCGCAATGGATACGTACAATTATTCCTTCGCTAACAGCTCCTCAAGCAAACAGGAGGTACGTGTTCCCTTTTTGGTCATAATGCGAAGCGACAGTTGTGTTGCACGTGCTTTAGTTTCGCGTAGCAATGAAACAAGAGGGACTAGACGTTGCATGTTCGCTGATGTCTTGCACTGCGTTTGACTCGGAGGAATAAAAGGTAGGGAAGACACAGGCACGAAAGTACACAAGCTGCCTCTCCAGTACTTTGCGCGGGTACTGTACCCCTCTTTCATCGTTTTCTTGAGCACACTACGGGGCCCAAAAACAAAAATCACTCTTCTGAAACACCTTTCGTCCAAGCTTGCTCTCCTTATAACTGTACTTTTTGTCATTGTTATTTTGCGTATCGTGGGATTAACTAGTTCATAGGCAAATAAGATGCTCTTCCGTCTAAATAATGCTAATGCGTCAGAATATATTCACTTCCTTACTAGATGCTTCTACAAGTTTCCATACCATTTCAGAATCGTTTTTTTAAACTTAAGTCCCCGTTTGTGAAGGCCGCACTGTGTCATGAACGGAGGCGTGTATAACGAGGGCCGAATTCAGCAATGAAGCTTTTCTCCTTTAATTTCAGGAGGCAATAAAAAAATATCCCAGGTAAATTTCGCTCATTCAATGGAGAACTAGTGTCATACATGCTAAATGTATGTGCCCTGCCGCACATTAGCTATTCGTGTGTTGCCACGCTGGAATAAAACGAAGCGCTTTCTTTTTCCTTCCCACGTTTGCCGACGTGCACGATCTGATTGGCTCACCCACAGACGCTAATATTCAGGGTTAGAGCTCATTTGAGGCCCGATTACGCGGCCGCGATCACGCATTTCAAATACTTAATTAAGCATGAGAGGCACTCTACATTGCTTTTCGGCGTTTGCGTCTCATTAGAGCATAATTGTACGTATGCGTAAAGCTCGACAGAAATGATACGTCTGCCTTTCATTGATCAGTACTGTGGCAGATGTTGTTTTTTAAATGATGGATTGTAACCGCCCTGAGGAAATGGCAATAACACAGGGAAATGCAGATACAATGGCAATATGCACACACAAGTGTTAGCTAACATTGTTCTCTGCGAATCCTGCCGCCCTTTTCTTACCGTGGTTGCTTCGGCGTCTCGCCAAATAGCCCACAAACAGAAAAACTTGGATTACGGTTAAGCTTCGCCTTTCAGTGAGGAACGCGACAGATTTCCACTATCCCTGACTGCTTGTGACGTTTCCCGGCAACCGCTGCTTTCTTGCGGATACGCGAACGCAAGCGCGGTGGTGTTGTTGCTAGGAAACGAGCGGGCCACGCAGCTCGCAAGATGGGTTTGTGTTTGAGTTTCCACGTAACAGAATTGTTTTATAGTATATTCAAACTCCAAAGCTATCACATCCGTAGGTTGTGTTCAGGTAGTACTTTGCGATTGTTCTACGCATTTCACTTTGAGGGGTTCAATTAGTTGAGTAACGCACCTGCGTCACGCGAAGGGCTTGCGTGGTTGTGGTGCGGAATGACTTTTCGCTAAGCGATGGCCGACGCCGACATCTGATATTTTGCGACAGGGGCCCGTAACGCTAGTGCGTTAAAATGAAAGCATTACGCGTCCCATAGTGGGATCCGCATCTCACAGCAGTCAGGTGGCCTAACCGAGAGGGCGAAATCGTGCCATCTCCGGTGCCGAAGCAAAATAGCTCTTTGAGAGGGTTGGCACGTGCGTAGTTTTTCCATGCCAGCTTTCGTTAGGCCTGATACGCCGGAGAAAAGTGAGCGGATAGTAGCCAACGCTGCCACTGTCTTTTGCGACGCAGTTCTCTCTCCGTGCATCTCTCCTCGCCATTCTTCCGTCGTCAAACGTCGCCTTGGTGACGTCACTGCGTCGATGTCCCACATTGTGCATTCGCGTGAACTGTTGCTTACATTTCGGCATAGCTTGTGCGTGGGCAGGCGTGAAGATATCATAACAATGCAGTTGCGACCTGCGCAACGCATAAACAGAATCCTTGTACGAGATCACACGTTGCATAGGATGGCGATAAAAACAGGTGTACGCATCACACTTAGTTTTTGAGCATTAAATTAACCGCTTCGCACACGGTTCAACATGCGGGTTGAATCTGCGTAATTTTTTGTATCTGGGCTCAAATGTGACATTTTACTTCGCATATTGTTTCAATAAAGTACGTTTTTCTACACCTACGTACTCATTTGTGGACATGATGGGACACGTCGCAGAACGTGACACGAACCTGACGAGTAGACTTACAACAGATGCATTCCATGAAAACCTTGTATCTATATTACCTAGCAGTCACGTTAAAACTCAGCCATCAAATGTAGCAGCAAAGACCCTCCAGAGCGCATTAGTCAGCCTTAACCTGAAGTTGCGCACCCTCATTATAGTCGTGCTGACTTCATGAGAAGTTTTTGGAAGTGTGTCGTAAATATTCCCCATTTTGATGCCAGCTTAAAAAATAATGAAATTTCACAGCGACCGCCGTGTTGTTTTAATATGTTTTATTGGCACTCAATCGCTATTTGTGCTTCTTGTATCAGGCAGTGTGATCGCACTGGCAGCCTCTCCTGAAGAAAATTTTAAATTGTTTTAGCGTAAAACGAGAGAAAGCTGGGCGAGTTGGTAAGGCTTCATTATTCGAAAAAGCAGGTGTAAAAAGAAAGGAACCGCGGACCCAAGAGGTACAAAAAGGGCACACGAACGCCGCCTATCAATAGAAAGGTTGCCTTGTTACGACAAAAGACGGAAAGAACAAACACGCACTATCTTCATCGTGGTTTTCTTACGCTTGCCTAAATAGAGCATAATATTAACCTTTTTAAAACAACATGGGCGTTTTGTGTGAGTATATATAGAGAATAAAGTGAAATCATCCAAAAATTATGCTTCCAGGAACGCGAGATGTTGGCAAAGAATGCGAAAGAAAACAGTGACCACGGCTCGGGCCCAACAATCTACGTCACAGTAGGGGAACACTCTGCATTTACTTTTAGTTTTGCGCTGTGCCTTGTTGTCTACAAAAGCGTCGTTACTGTAAAGCAGCATAATACAAGGGTGGCGTCTATCTTAACACAGCATATGCTTCAGCTTTGCCACATTTCTTTAACACATTTAGAAGTCTGCATGAAAGACAAGGAATGGGCGCAAGTATAAGTTACCGGTAACGAATCGACTATTTTACGTAGGATAGCACGTTCTGTTTAAACATATATGACATTATCACATATATACACTGAGCACCAAAACCGCACCCAAGTATACACACACACGGATCATCAATTTATCACTTTTACCGCAGCGTCCTTGATTGCAGTTTACAGGGAACAAACAGCACACAAACTGACTCGCAGCACGCCATCAACCACTGTCGAATTTCATGCGATTCTCTCTGCTATAAAATTTTGTTCACAACGACAACTACGATAATGGGCAGTTTTAAGCGATTCTCAAGCGTCACTAGCCTTCATAAGAAACTTGAACTTTTCCTCAGCTAATGATTCTTCAGTATACGAGATACAAGGGACGTTCCGAAATGAAGTTTCGTCATTTATTTCCTTACGGAAACTTTATTGCAAACAAAATATACACCATGGCATCATGAACTACACACCTCACACCGTTTGTCCACATAGTCGCCACCAACATTGAGACATTTGTCGTAGCGTGCAGTCAGTTTGAAGAAACCAACCTGGTAAAACTCGGCGCCCTGCGATGCAAGGCCTGAGACATAACCTCTTCACCATAGACAATCTGTAGGTTTCATGGATGACGGACACACTATAGCCCTACGTGCCCATTCATACATTAACTAGCAGTCACGTTAAATCTCAGCCATCAAATGTAGCAGCAAAAACCCTCCAGAGAGCATTAATCAACCCTAACCCATTCATACCGAATAACAGCCCGCACTTCCACTGGCGACCACCTTGTCAGCACACGTCCACCTGCCATCGTGATTTTTACTCTAACAACCACAGGCCCGCCGGTCTACTGCTAATCGCTCTCCTTCGGCGCTCTGTGCATGCGTCATTCCTCCGCCACTAACTCTCCTTCCGTAGTTAAACCAGCAACGAGTGTGAATTCTTATGACGACTGCTTGTTTCACCTGGGGCGCCATTTTCTTTTGAAAAAAGAAACGAAACTTACTTTCGGAACGTCCTTCGTACAAATAGCTTACACCATTGCGAAAGAGGCACAGCATGATATAATACTCTAGTGGCTTCGTAGTCATTGTGTAATTGCGAAGAATGATGTTGTAGGTGCTTTAGCACGCCAGGCTCACAAGAAGGGTGATATTTCGCTCCTTGATTTGTCAAAAAGGGATTCGTGTTGCGCTCTCAACAAAATCTGTCCCCGACTTACAAGCTAGACTGCGTTTAATAACAGGGCACAACGTTTAGCATGATTCAAGATAGATCTGCTTATGAGGTTCGCCACACAGCGATAAAAACAATAATACATAGATTACGACTCCTTGCAGCCTTCGGAAAACCTAATAGCCCAATTGTTCTTGTGAAGAATCCTATGAAGATATAGAGCACATTCTCTTACATTGTAACAAATACTCAACCTACCAATAATAGTTATCAGGCAAAGTGCGTATTCCTTTATTTATTCGGTCCATGTTGCTGAGTCTTTCTTCCCAACTAATATTGCTCTGCGCTTCTCTAACTTCAAAAGAGGTTGAACCCATGCGACCCTGTACTGCCTCTTTTGTAACATTGCCCTGGGCTCCAAACGCCAGTGTAGAGTAGCAAACCACATACTAATATCTGGTTAACCTCCTTGCATTTTCCTCTTCATATCTATCTCTCTCTCTCTCTACCCTGGACTCCCAAAACCACCCGGCCTACCGATCTCTGTTTAACTCCCAACCCCAAGAAGATATCCGATTTTAACCACAGAATGGCATTTGCGAACGTTAGCGCTGGCACCATTACTCCTTTACAAATTCCATGCACCACTTCATGCTTAATGTGGCCCCAAAGTACTCTGTTTAATTAATGCTGCATACAGCTTCCCTTATTGTTGCATACCGTTTTCACAGAAGCCGACGGCCACCATCTGGTGGCAGTCGGAGGAGGCGGTCCTGGTGGCCCCGTACACCATCATACTTCTACTCGCCGTGCTCGGTAACGGCTTGGTCATCCTGACGCTGGCCATCAACCAGCGCATGCGCACCGTGACCAACCTCTTTCTTCTCAACCTGGCCGTTAGCGACCTGCTCCTCGGCGTGTTCTGCATGCCCTTCACCCTCGTGGGAGTTCTGCTCCGCGAGTTCGTCTTCGGACAGCTCATGTGCAAGCTCATACCTTACCTGCAGGGTGAGAGAAATGGCTTTGCCAAGCCCTAACCATCTTCCTATAGGATGAACCGCTTCCTCGTATGAGGCTATATATTGAGCTTAGTGACTACTCTACATATAAATAATACTTTCGAACTCATGGAATCCTGGAATGTCATGGTTTGCAGTGCGTTCTCAGACCTCGTCGTGATGTGAATCAACGTTCGCTTTTTTTTTTGAAACTGTCAGCTTACAATATGACGCCAGAACTGGCGCTTACAAACATGCCTATAGATCTCTGTGTCACCGTGAATTGTGCTACTTCATTCGAAAGCTAACAACGCATGGCTGCGAGCTTAAAAACCACCTGACATGCAACGTTGTGCGGTTTCATGTGTCGTGCGTCCAACTCATTGAAATCCCTCTGGAACTGTGAATGCGTGTATCACCGAATCAATTAGCCGCTAATTTGCGGTATGCGGCGAGGTATTGCACTTGGGCTCCAGCATTGGATTTCATTCTCGTCGACCCTGGTGGTAAATTAGCTCCAGTGTTTTAGTTAAGTTGCGATTTTAGTTAAATTATTTGTATTGCAAAAACGAAAGCTGATCTGAAAGTTATGGCAAGAATTGTATTTTTTTTAATCTTCAGGCTTCTCGGGTCATCCATAAAGGCTTTTGACATTCCATGTTACTGCAGAATAAGTGTTTCAGGGGACAATTATTATTTTAACGGCGCATGCAGGGAATCGAAGACAAGCTACTGCATTTTTCCGTCGCCGTGACGCCAGGATATCTACATAGTATGTTCCAAAATAACAGTGTTTCGTTTTGATATTGCTGGAAAGACTATGTTACCGAAATCGAGGCATCTCTGTTACATAAGGATACTAATAAAAAAATGTCATATCCCTACCCCCCAAAGTACACCATACCTGAAAAAATCAAAAGCGCCTTCGAATGTTTTTACCTCTATACACTTTTTTTTTGCAAGCGCAATGACATCTTGTACTGCACTCGTTAACTTGTCGCGCTCATGCACAAGGTATAGGAGGCGCTGTGAGCATACTGAACCGATTTGCTTTTCCCACTGCAAAATTGTCAGCTTTTCCTCCGCACTCATTCGAGGGCTGTGTGCTCTGTGACGAGTTGTCCTTTCTTCGGCGTCGATTCAGACATTTCAATTCGCTCTCTACATTTATGCACGCGCAGCGGTGTCGGTGTGCGTGTCCGACTGGACCCTGGTGGCGGTGTCGGTGGAACGCTACTACGCCATTTGCCAGCCGCTGCGCTCGCGGGCATGGCAGACGCCCCGTCACGCGCAGCGCACCGTGGCGGTGGTGTGGGTCGTCTCGCTTTTCCTCATGCTGCCCATCGCGCTGCTCAGCGAGCTCAGGCCGACCAGAGACTCCGGTAAGTGCTTGTGTGCATCCTCGGCGCAAGCTTGACCAAAGGCTGTCAGCGGTAAATTCATGCTTGGTGAGTGCGGTACGAAGTCAAAAGACAACCATGGTGCTAGCAGTACAATCCAAGCACCGGGATTGCTGTCGCGGTCAAGCGAACTGTGCCATTGTACCTGAACTTTAGTATGTTGTCCTTGAGAGTAGGCGCTGCATTTCCTTAGATATCGCTGTCTGACATTCACCTGCTATATTAGCGCATTAAAACATTACTCCCTGCAAAAAGAGGCTAAACCACCGGACGTGCCTGCACGCGCAAGAACTATCCCCCGCAGCGTCCGCAACCAAATACTGACATCCAGAGCTAGTGTAACATTGCTTGCCGTTACGTCTCTTGCAATCTTGCAAACTTGCAATGTGTTCTGTACTTGCTCTATAGCGACAGCTTCCTTTTCCTTTCACACAAAATTATGTGGCAGCGTGCCTCAGAAGGCTAACATGCTGACAGGTCAACACTAGCTGTTGGCACCTTGCTCAGGTGAAAGTGAAGCAGGGCACATTACAACGTTAAATGACAATTGCCACGCACATACAGCTTCCTTTCTTGAAAGCGTGGATTCATTTGCTCTGTGTCGTTCTACTAATGCGTTTCCACTCCGTAGGATGCAGCACAGCTCAGTGTTGTAATCATATAGGAACGTTTCCTCGGCTTTTAAATACGTAGGCATTTCTATGCTTACCCAAGAAGAACACTGTCCGTCCTTTTCTTCTTCGCGTAAGATGATCGCTTTCAAGACAGAGCCAGCCAGTTGTGGAAGACGAAGACGACGACGATCGCGCGAGCAGTGGCACGGGAGCGTCTCTGTGACCACGTGACATGTGTACAATCAGGCCCGCACAAGAACATGCCAGAACTGTGGAGCAGTCGTGGTTTTGGATCGGAACGTCATCGGCTCACCTGGCCCAGCCACCTGCAGTAGTTCGCTTGCCTCATCAGTTCACGTTCTGCCGCCTACCGCAGCACTTCGTGTGGCCGCAGCGCTGTCGCATTTATGGCAATGGCGCCAAGACGGCCACCGCCCCTTGGTGAAGAAGAACGGAAACGCAGGAATGCAGAGTATCAGCGTGAATACAGATTACGCCAGAAACAAATGAACGACGCTGCTCAGAGCGGGGAACAACAGCAACAGACTGCCTAACGCAACAAACAGGAGCAACGACACCATGCCGACGCCGCCACCATGCCGAAACCGACGTTTCCGCGAAAGCTGCATATATTTCCTTCATTTCCTACATCTCCCTCGTCTTTTCACCCCACGTCCACATCCGCTGCGGGCTGTCTATAACACGAGTGAACATTGCTTCTACTCGCCTCTTCTACGTCGTCTCGTGCAGCTCGCACTCAACAGTTCGGTGTTGAAACCGCGCTTTTTTCATGGTCGTTCTCGCAATTAGGCCAAACACACCAGCACACGGCCACTCAATACCACGTCGTTACTATGAAATACTTACCCATCATTCAGATACCCGGGGAGATCCTACGTATTTTTTTTTTATTTTGCCTACAGACCATCGCTATGGACAAAGGAAGTGCGGCTAAACACGCAATGGAACTTGCCAATTTAATATGAAATAATAAAATACCACATCATGCGAGAAACTGACATCGTCATCGGCGTGACCATGCGATGGCACCAAAAAATTATGAGCCATTCCACTCTTCGACGGTAGTTGACCAGCCCAGCTTTTTCGCACATGGCACGGAGGTGACACATAACTTTGAACAAAGGTTCGAACTCATTTATTGTCTTGATGGGCGGTCATCGTGACGAAAGGCACGGACACTCATTTATTGTCTTGATCGGCAGTCATTACTTGATTCGCAGCTGCAAGCACATTCTTTGATAATGGTAAATCGATGCACGTACGCCGCTGGGTGGTCGGTTGGGCCGGATTGCTGTGGCATCCCAAAGGGATATGTCTGCAACATGGAACGCTTAAACCGCTCCGTTTTCGCCACCGACACATCCACATTCAAATCACCGACCAAGATAACAAGGGTAGTCTCATCACAGCTAATTCACGTAAAGTGAGTAGCCATGAACCTTACGGGACTATGAGTCATTGCATTTTTTGCTTGCTTACGGGGGTATGAGCCATTGATGATGACCGTTTTTGACAGGCTGTTCTGCATGTTGTATGCCTGCTGAGAAAGAATTAAAGGACTGTTCGTTTCACTTAGCAGAATACTTCCAGCCTCTGCCTTACGGGGCTATATGAGCCATTGCATATTTTGCTTGCTTTCGGGAGCATGAATGCTTGCGGTGGTATGATCCATTGATGAGCCATAGTTTTTGTTCACGGATAACAAAAATGCATGGAACCCTAGCAATATACAGTTTTGCTGTAAAATTGCCGATGGCGCAAAGAGTAGAAACACGTCAAACAAAATGCTCGAGCTGATGCCAAATTACTCAGGAAGGTTCCTTGAAACAAAGTGGTTAAAGGCTTAGTAATGTAAATTTGGTACATATCGGTCTCGATGGGGATGGCGCCCGGGCCTCCGGGGTGCGAGGCGAGCCCGCTTCTCTGATGCGACGGCGGCTCCACGGTTCTGACTGACTAAAGCTGTGCCTAGTGCGGGTGTCATTGCACACGTCACGTGGCAGCCATCTGGTGGATTAAATGTGTAGCCCTGTGCGTGCGTCATTGGGCACGTGATGGCGCAGCCAATGGAAAGAGGTGGCGCCACGTCAAGAGTGTATAAAATGAGTGTATAAAAGAAAAACAATTCACCCAAGAGACTATAACGTTGTCGCATTCCCGCACGTAAGCATTGTTACGTGTCTCTGCCGAAGTTTTTTATTCTGGTTTCTGTTCGTTAATGTAAAGAGGTAAAATGCAGCTAGTATAAATAAATTAGCTGACTACCTTATATACAAGAACACATTGTTTCAGGTTTTTACCCATTGGCTGTAAAGAAATGATAAATTTTATATAAACCTTCCGTTTCATTTTTTGCTTTCTCTTCTTTCTTTCTCAACTGCATTCAAAGGCTTAGCTATTCTATTTTATTCTCGTAAGCAGCCTTTGCATGGATTAAAGTTTGAATAACGGCGCAACGACAGCAGAGGGGACAGAAAAGATAACAGAGCGCTAAAATATATATAAAATAATCGGCCTTTTGGAGGCCAGTAGTTTCGGGATGGGACCTGCTAAGCACTTGCACGGAAGCAACAAGAAACATCCAGGCATTTCATGGAGCTGCATCACATCCCATAGCAAGTATTATGCTGGAAAATGATGATCAGAGAGCGCGCAAGCAAAGCGCTTCGAGACGTTCAATAACTAGGTTGATCTCACCGAGAAAAGCTTCAGACTAGGCTCATGTCTCGCAAGAGGCTTTATATTGTATGGCATTATGGCCTGCATGGAGCGTGAGAAGCACCCCTTAAAATCCCGAGGACACCTAAGCATTTCTTATGAGTTGTGAATGCGAAAGCATTAATGTCCAATTGAACGCCGCTGAGCGGTCCTTCGAGTTATGTACTCCTCGCAGTCAAACCAGCAAGTTTTGATTTGAAGCGCAGTTGGAACGCATGGCGTGAACTTGCGCGTACAAGGAACGCACGGATAACAACTGCTTCCGAAAGCGAGTGTGACGAGGCGTCGCGGTGATTCCCTCCCCCTTTACGCAACACTAATGTGGCAGTATTCTGTAAGAGTCCACCTAGTGGACTGTCCATTTCAATCGCCGCTGATTGTCTGGGGCAACTCCTCTCCTCCCCACTCGCACAACTCCATCCAATCAGCAGCAGCCAAAATGGACAGTCCACTAGGTGGACTCTTACAGAATATCCCTCCCCCCCCTCCCCCGATGAACCCTCTCGCCCACTCTGCTCCGTCGAGGCGCGGTCGTCATGACGTGGCTCCGCAGCTAACGTGAATTGCGGGGCCGTTTTGCTGCTGCAGATGCCGGACGCCTGCTTTTTCACTCAATGGGCCAGTTGACGAATAGCAATAGGCTGCTATTGACGAATAGACATGCTGTAAACGCTGTATTCGGGATCAAATCTGCCGTACATGTAGCACCTCACCATCGACAGCCAGACACTCAGGTATAATATCCAGAGCATTGACTTCACAAAGTCGATGCTGAGATGTGACAGTACAGTGGGTTCACAAAGTCAGTAATGGGCTGCATGCTGCTACGGCATAGCCAAACTATAATGCAAAAAGAAATAAATAAATTATAAGGTTTTACGTGCCAAAACGATGATCTGATCCTGAGGCGCACCGTAATGGGGCACTCGAAAATAATTTTGACCACCTGGAGTTTTTTAACGCCCATCTCAATCTAAATACACGGGCGTTTTTGCATTTCGCCGCCATCCGATCGCGGCCGTCCTGGCCGGGATTTGATCCCGGGGCCTCGTATTTAGGAGCTCAACGATAAAGCCACTAAGTAACCACGGTGGGTTACTTAGTGGGTTACTTACTTAACTTTCGCACGAAGTATCAGCGCCAATAGCTACAGCCTGGCCCAACTATGCAAGCACCATGCGCGCCCACGATTTTCGGCGACGTTCTTGCGTGCGCGGAACATTATTACTTCTTTGCTCAAGAGACACTGGCTCTAGTATTATCTGCTTGCATATTGAAACTGCCGTTCTTCTAAGGTACTCTCCGAAAGATCAATGCTGAAAGGTGCATAATATTACTTCGCTGGGACAGCCGCACTCTGGCGCTCTGGCTATTGTTCGCGCGTTCCTTCATGCAGATATTATGCGCTCCATCCACAGATAAGCGCTTTTCATTTTTTCGTCTCGCCTGCCATGGAACCCGCTTCTTTGACACGTCTTTCATACTAGGATATGAAACCAAGGATCAAGGGGATAACGGCCATATTCACGTTCAGTAGAGCTTTGAGTTCGCAAAAAAAATTGCGTCATTTTTTGCCAATAGAAACATTTGCTTGTATTGCCTTTATTCCGGATTCTCTATTGCAAAACTACGGGGATCCATCATAGGATAGTCCACAGGTATTGCAAGCCGCCCATTCTGCTATGTATGATTCTAATATATCAAAGGATATTACGTTTTTACGAGTCCGACTTGCATAGTGCGTTATCTTCGGGTTCCTTTCCATTTATGTATTTTAACGCGACAGCGTTGAGGGTCCTGCATCGCAGAAGATCCGATGTCGGTGTAGGCGCCG